>NC_052613.1:27841111-28051237 GCF_016545825.1 Eucalyptus grandis
GTTGTGTCACCTGCAAGAGACAAAATCAAACTTCACATCAAATAGGACAAAAATATTGCACCGTAAGGAAACCAAAACAGGACCAACCTTCATAGTTCTTTTACTGAATTTCTTGATGTCTTCCTTGTTCTGAGACTGCAGGTAACAAATACAGAGCTCACAAAGCCTTTTTGCACTCCGTGTTTCTGCTTGCTTATGTGCGCGCGTGAGAGAGAGAGAGATGCATATACCGCAATGGCTACTGCCAACTCCTCAAAGGCATCTTCCCTCTTCGAAAAACTGCTCATAGACTCATTTAAGGAAACTAAACATATTCATAGACAATTGCAAAAAAGGAAAAAAGAAAAAATGGAAAATAGAAGGCTGCATAATAATATAGTACCGTTTTGCAAGCTCTTGCTTCTTCAAATCAGGAGGTGGACCGTCAAATACATAGCTATCGTAACAACAGTAAAGCATAATTTAGAGAAGCGCAAGCATCGTTCTTCTAGCATCCCATCCCAATGAAAACACAGGAGGTAAAGAAAAAAAGTTTACACGGGCTTTATCCCCGCTTCCAACAGCCTAATCGTCTGGTAAAACATGCCTTGCAGATGACTACGTGGGAAAGCAAATCAAAAAGCAGCTCAAACTCGACACTTTCCAAGCACAGAGATCACGTCGCATTGCAATAGCATCTTAAGCATCAAAACGGAAGGCTAGTTGACAGTTCATTCATAAATTTGATTTTCATTTCCATAGAGTATTACGACCTAATCCACCAGCCTCATTGATGAGCATCTGAGTCCCCTTCCTCCCAACCACAACCCAATCCACCAATCAAAAGAACCAAAAAGCCGCCTACACTCAAAATCCAAATCCCCACCGAGAAACGCGCAATCACAGGCATGAGTTCATAAAAAGCAACTTAACGAGGAACTGACAGATGCTGATGCTGGCATCGACGCGATCGTCCGGCCGAAGTAGCTCTCCGGCCTCTGCTCCTTCATCGCCTTCGGGGCATCGTCCGCCAGCAGCTTCGCCAATCCCTGTTGAAATCAATGGAAATGATCGGATTGAAGAAGACGGAGGTCGAACCGGACTACCTTGATGCCCATATCGGAGAGAGAGAGAGAGAGAATTGTTGCAGTGGAAATTGAGGGATGAAATGGAAGCTGCTTGGGATGCATTGAATTCTAGGGTCTCGAGCTCTTCCGCTTCCCGCCTAATTTCAGAGACCATCGCGTTTGGGGGATGAAGCGTGTGCGTCACGCGCGGGTGTCGCGACTGGTTTTTTCCAGTACTAGTTATAAGCTCTCGGCCCATTTGAAGCAGCTGTTATGATATGTGCTTACTCGTGTGACATGCATATTCGTACTCCGATGATTTCTTTAGATTTTTAGACTGATAGTAATAACTTCTCATTCCTAGTGATTCAACCAAGGTTCTATTCTACCTGTATCTCTATAGAGAAGAGAAAATGCACTACTATAGTAACTTCTCGTGTTTTAGATGAGATATTTGAAGGGTCGACCCATGTCAAATTGGAGATATTTGATTAGAACAACCAATCTTGCATTCTCAATGGTCAAGACAACATAAGCGGAGCAAATTCATTGGCTTCGCAACCCTTTTTTTAGGGGAAGTATCGAGGGAAAATTAATGAATTACTAAGTAGGGACAATCGGTTACTTCAAGAAAGATATGTGTCGTCACTCAGTACAAACTCTCTTAAGCTCATACCAATCGCAACTTTTGAGGTTTTATTTTTATAATTTAAATATGCAAATCAATTCATTTAGAATTCATTACTAATCTATTATAAGTCGATTAAAAACCCAAGCAAAATGTGGTAAAACACTCAAAATCCAAATCTCCACCGACAAATCGAAACACGTAATCATAGGCATCAATCCATAAAAAGCAACTTAATGAGGAATCGATAGATGCTCATGCTGGCATCAACAGCGATCCTCTGGCCGAAGTAGCTCTCAGGCTTCTGCTCCTTCATCATGTTCGGGGCATTGTCCACCAATAACTTCGTTAGTCCCTATCGAAATTGGTGAACAAGACTCGATGAACAACATATGGAAAATGATCGGATTGAAGGAGATGGAGGTCGAATTGTACGTATCAGGAGTTTTACTCATGTGATGTGCACATCCGTACTCTCATGATTTCTTGAGATTTCCAAAATATCGAAATTAAATCTGCAAATTGATACTAATAACTTCTCGTTTCTAGTTATTAGGGTGGATGGAAATGTTGAATTCACGTAGAGGTCGAAATCGATCAATCGATCAATATGGATTGGAGTATTTGAAAGACTTTTATCTACTTTACTAATTCGGTCAAGGTATTATTCTACTTGTATGTCTATAGGGAAGAGAAAATGGACTACTATAGTTTCTTTATGTTTTAGATAGAGATATTCGAAGGGTCAACCCATGTCGAATTTGAGACATTTGATTAGAACAATCAATCTTTGTATTCTCAATGACCGAGATGACAGAGGTGGCAACGAATTCATTGGTTTCACATCCCTAGAGGAACTATCAAGGGAAATCTAATGAATTATTAAGCGGAGACAATCGGTTACCTCATGAAAGATATGTGCTATCACTAAGCAAGAACTTTCTCAAGCTCATACCAATAGC
Organism: Eucalyptus grandis; assembly: GCF_016545825.1. Taxonomy (NCBI): domain Eukaryota; kingdom Viridiplantae; phylum Streptophyta; class Magnoliopsida; order Myrtales; family Myrtaceae; genus Eucalyptus; species Eucalyptus grandis. The sequence continues at coordinate 27,843,748 of NC_052613.1, forward strand.
AACTTTTAGAGTTTTATTTAAATGATTTCATATTCAAATTAATTCATTTAGGAGCGCCACTAATCTATAATAAGTTGATAAAAAAAACCCAAGCAAAATATGGTAAAACATTTGATGTAAATGCGTAAAAGGAAATCTGGTTTTGCATAGCAAATTATAGTCCTTTTCAAATGAATGAATTTGGTGGTGAGAATTGACTTTTTCACAATGAACTTCAAGGTTAACTTTTTAATTGGCTTTTGAAATTCACAAACGAAGAAAAGAGTGAGAAGTGGCTTTTCAATATTGACTAAATATTTAAAATTAATGCAAAAAGATTAATTTTAGTACCTAACAACGCCAACTAACTTAATCGAACTAAAAAAGAATTCACTTTTACTTTTTACTATTCATCATCTGATCATTTTAGTAAATATAGATTCAAGCAAGTACAAGGAAATTTACTTTTTACATTTTATATGAAAACAAGTTAAGTTGTTGTCAAGATTTATCTATTAATGAAACGGCTTTTCCTTGAACTTTTGTGTAAATATGTCCATTTTATACCTAATCAAACAATTGATTCAATTAAATCCCTAAAGTTGTCTAACGTATGTCATGGTTCCTTATCATATAATTGATTGTGTTCCTATACTATTTTGAAATGTTCAATATAATCTCCATTGTAGTTATTACATGGATGGAATCCGTGTAATGTCACTTTCTTGTCTTTTGCTCATTAAGAACAATCGGTTGTTCTTTACTTTCTCTAGGCTTACGCTAACTAATCTTGATATGATTTGTGTTACCTAAATTTTCATTTGAAGACTTCCCAATCATTGAACAAGAAAACTAGGCTAGAACTCGATAGAGTTTGATCCTAAACAAAAACATCGATCTTGCCTAGTCTTGCATTTGCACCAGTGGCTATATTACTTCACATTTAGATATTAGAGACATTTAAATTTTGGGCACAGGACATTCGCATTGAGCAAAGCGTGGATCCGGCTATTATGCGTTTCCTTGGGATTGGCTTGATAGATGGCCCAAAATGCGAAATGAGTCTTGAACTCACTTGAGGCTCCAAAACCGAGCCTGCTCAAGCCCGGCCCTAAACGAATCAAACTCGGCCTTGTGGAGGGAGAGGAAACGCGGCCATTCAAGAACAATAAGGGAAATTGCAATCGATCAACACCCATTTTGGAAGCCAATTGCAGTCTGAACACATGAGATGGAAGGTCCTGCTCAGCTGTACGTCGAAATTTGGAAGAAAAGACAAAGGAGAATTAAAGAAGGAAAGGAGCGTGCAGTTTCATCTTGACTAAGGGAACAATCTCGGCATTCGGGGACCGGAATTTACGGCCAAAAGAAAACAAGAAAATCTGGGCATAATAAAGCAGAGGATTCTCAGTCACGTGGCGTGGCGATTTTTCAGCATATAATCATTACAAAAAGAGAGCTCGAAAAGAAAAGATGAAAGTTTTTTTTTCACGCCAAGAAAGATGAATACAGAGAGAGTTATGGTCGGCAAAAGAGAGAAGACTAAACGGACAAAAAAAAACAGAGAAGCGGCGGACGAAAGAAAAGAAAGGAAAAGAAGAACAGATGGGGGCAGATTCTCGTGAAGGAGGTGAAAAGAAAAAAGGACGAGAGACAGAGCTGGCAGGGTACCTTGCACATGGAAAAAGCCAAAAACAAAATCAAGTTCAAGTTGGTTTCTTTCTATATCTTTCTTTCGAGTAGGTTTTGTAGGCTTCTTATCCCCTGCTTTGGCCAGAGGAAAAGCATAGGAAAATGCAACGAAGCAAGTTAAGATAGTAGAAGACTTTGACTTTGGACTTATGTGCTTTCCATATGATTAATCGTCGGCTTAATTTAAATTTGATAATTCATTGCCTACTCTCATTGCCTTCTTTTAAAATTTTAATTTAAAATTTAATATAAATGCGTTGCAATTTTAAAACTTGAAATAAAATATATCAAACTGCTTATGGTTATGGTTAGATCTAATTGATAAAATAGTTTGTGTGGATAATTTTGCAAATCAATCAATTTTGTTAATAAAAAATACCGCTCACGGTGCTCTTCATTCACTCCATTATTGAATGAAGTAATATTTGAACGCCATGCTCTTTCCACTCTTATTAATGACTAAAACACTCCTCAACACAGTGTTTTGTGCGTTTATTATTTTGTGGATCCCGCGTTTCCAGCACCCTTCCCTCACTATATACCAAGGTGTTCTTTTAGTGTACCCCTCCTTTTGTTTGGTTTCTTCTTTTCCTTATTATATGGTCAACACTATGTTTTGACAATATAATAAATATGTATTATAAGTGCCATTGTTTTGCGTTTGCGTAAATCGTCAACTTAATCATGTCGTCTGCCTGAGCGCGAGGGAGGGAGGGACTAATAAAAAGCATAAGGAACAAGTCTATCCCAACATTTTTCTCCCCCAAAAAATCATCTGACGACTTATTTTCAAAAATTTGTTGATAAAGAAAACAAATCAATGACTAGCTACCTCGATTGAATTACGGATCTCAACCTTAGCATTGGAGAATCTCATAAATAACAACAGGGCAATCAGTTTAGTGAAATTAAAAATTGCTTGACTAATTGACTCAAATTACTTAATCGAAAGTCGCGATGCCCCATTATCTTCCTTTTTTTTTTTTTTTTTTTTTGCTTTTCATATTGTGGCTAGTGACACTGGGCAAGGCCCTTGCCCATATCATAGCTGTGGGTGAGAGCCTCACCCAGGTCAAGCGAGGGCCTTCGTGCCCTCACTTGCTACTGGCGAGGGCCTAGGCAAGGGCTGCGATCATTGCCAATTGCTAGCAAGAGCTTGTTGGCGACCTCTCAAGCCACACTGAAAATGAAAATAAAAGCAAAAAAAGATGCAAACAAGCATTATTGCACCTTTGAGTGAGACGCCTCGAATTTCAAGTTAGGCCATGGCAAAGAAGAGAGATAAAGAGAGGGAGAGCGAGATGCGGACAACGGTGGGGCTAAGTCATGGAGGATTGGGGAGTGGTAGTGTCAGTTGAGGACAAGGATGGTAACATTGATTGGCAATATGGTGGGGGAAGAGAGAAATGGTGTAGTACAACAAACGATATTTTGTGTGACAATCATATCACATGGTGTGATAAATCAATTCAAAGTGAGTACGTTTAACATTTTAGCACATTAGAATGATTTGCACATTGCATGGACAACATGAATTGACCGATTACACCACGTCAATCATGTGATTGGTGAATAATATAAATTTTCTTAGTGGAGGGATAGTTTAATCTTCTAATTAAGGATATTCGTTTAAAGATGAACATTATTGTAATTGTCAATAACTGAAAATCGCATATAATATAAGTACAAAGTTTGATTGGATTTTTTAAATTTTCTCTGATGTGGTTAAAATTAATAAAAGCTCAAAAATCACCTTCACTTTGTATCCTGATTTCACTTTATATTCTCTATTTTTTAAGCTATGGATCTTTGATTTAAAATTTGTTATTAAATGAATGGGACATGGAAACTCCTGGTACGATAACCCATTGATTGATCAATGAAACTGGGAAATTTCCGGGATAACATGCAAACCGCGTTCTACTTTCTGGCATGTCCTTTATATAATGACAAGAATTTATTGAACAATTTCGTAAACCGCGTCTGAGGAAAGACTCTTCAATAAGGGTCCCTCGTCTGGTAATGCCAGAAGAAGGAAGACTTTGACTTGCTTCCCCTTGCTAGTCTTTTCTTTCGAGTAGGTTTCGTCGGCTTTGTATTGTCATTTGTCACTTTCTCTGCAACTAAGGAAGTGAGATGGTGGAAGACTTTTGACTTACTTTTGCCAGAAGAAAAGAAGACGAAGGTGCAACAAAGCGAGCAAAGATATCGGAAGATTTTGGCTTGCTTTCCCATGTTGCACGTCGTGAAGTAGATTATCCAACAACGATGATTTGGGACTTGTGTGTTTTCCTAATAAACTAACCAATTAGGGTTAATTTAAATTTGATAATTCATTGCCACCTCTCAGTGCCTTCTTTTTAAAGTTTAAATTTAAAATTTAAGATAAGCAAGTTGCAACATTAAAATTTCAAATAAAATATATCAAGTTGCTCATAGTTGGATCATAATCTATTAAATAGCTTGTATTGAGATCTTTTGCAAATCAATCCATTTTATAAATAAATAAAAAAATGTTCGTGACACTCCACATTAATTCCATTGCTAAATCTAATTATCTAGGGTATTTCATAGCTTAATTTCCAAAATCAAACTAATTTTACTACAACATCTTATTTTTAGTGGGATGCTAGATATATTTGAGTTTATACATTGATAAGATCCATGATTTATCAAATCTCAGATATATTCAAAATATTGTCAAAGTCTTTTATGTAGACATCTTTATGTTTAATATGTGGTATAATATATATTTCCATATTGGTTTGGGATCTAAATCTATATACTATAAATGATCATTTGAAAAGGTAGGGCATAGTCAAGCATTCAAAATCTGTCATGTTCTTTTGTAACTAAGTAATGATATGAATGATGACAACAAAAAAAGTAATAGTGTGAATAACTCTTTTCAATCTCTTATATTATCGTAGTTGCTTTTATTGGTGATACCAGCCACGTAATACTTCCTAAAAGGATGTTAAGATCATAATACATATATAATAATTTTAATTTAAGTAAATAAATTAATTCCAAGTAAGGTTAAGATTCCGACATAATAATCATGATTTAGCAATTACATTAATTCCAATCACAATTAAGTATCTTCACTTAAAAGCTGTTTCTCTTAATAGTAATGGTGTTTTCACGGAATTCGCATCTTAATATTTAATTTGGGAAATTCGGTGGCCAAACCAATGCAAGACAGACGAGATATACATGAACATGAAACAAATTAATCAAAAGATGAAGGAGTAAGCCAAACCAATTTGATAATTTATTGCCTCCTCTCATCACCTTCTCCTTAAATTTTAATTTAAAATTTAAAATAAGCAAGTTGCAATTTTAAAATTTAGAATAAAATATATCAAGTTACTCACAGTTGGATCTTTATTAATAATATACTCCCGGATCGAAAATTTTGCAAATCAATCCATTGTATAAACAAAAAATGTATTGGTGTTCATGGATCCTCCTTTTTTAGCATCCGTTTTATATAAATAAAATATATCAAGCTACTTGGGAAAGTGTTCTTTCAGTGTGCCCCTCTTTTTGTTTGGTTTGTTCTTTTCCTTATCATATGGTCAACACTGTGTTTTGAGCATATAGTAGATCTATATTATGAGTGCAATTGTTTTGCGTTTGCATAACTAGTCAACCTGATCATGTTGTCTGCCTGAGGGCGAGGGAGGGGAGGGACTAATAAAAAGCGTAAAGAACATGTTTATCCCAATTTTTCTCACAATAAATCATTTGACAACATATTTTAAAGAATTTGTTAATAAAGAAAACAAATTGATGGCTTGCTGCCTCGATTGAATTATGAATTTCAACCTTGAATCTCAACCTTAAGACTGGAGAATATCATATCACAATGAAAATAACAACAGGGTAATCAATTTAATAGAATCTAGAATTGAAATTTGCTCAACAAATTGATTTGGTTTACTTAATTGAAAGCCTTGAAGCCCCCATTATCTTTTTATAAATAGGTAACATGTCACATCTCAAGAGGGTAAATGGAATCAATTTGTCTTTACTAAATATCTATTCAAATTATGTCTAGCGTGTTATATCCCAATAATGTAATGAGTTTTCTTATGCAAGGTAATGTTCCAAAGAGAAAGGCTCACTTGTGAAGTTTTTGATAAACAGGATGCATCATCAAGTCAATTTCAAAAGGAGTATCAATGTAATGTCGCTAATTACTTTATTTAGAAATGTATTACCATATCGTTATGTGAAGTAATCTTAGGGTTCTTGTTTCGTCTTAACTTAATACTTAGTCATGGGGATAACTATACAAATGGTCCACGAACTGAACTTTGGTTTAATGTGTAATGTTGTCCATGAACTTTTACTTGTTCAATATAGTCTGTAAAATTTTGGTAAACATTCAATCTAACCTAAACTATACGAAAATATCTACTGTTATCTTTTCATTAATTCAAATTTGAAGACAACATTGAACATTTTTATATAATTCATAGATTAAATTGAACTTGTACCAAAAGTTCATGAACCGCATTAAATAAATTAAAAGTTCAAGGACGATATTCCATAGTGGATTGAAGTTCAAAAATAGTCAATCATGTAATCGATGCATAACATAAATTTCCTCAGTAGAGGGATAGTTTAATCTTCTAATGATTGACATATTCTACATTTTCCTAGTTAACAGAAAATTTTTTCCTAACAAAGCTTAAATTCAGGAAAATGATTTCCCCTTTGAAAGAACCGGAAAACGTTTTCCAAATCTACCAAAGCTTAGATTTGGGGCATGGTTTATAAACAATTATTCTTATATATATATATATATATATATATATATATATATATATATATATATACATATTTAAAAATCGAATTTTAATTTTTTTTTTATTTTTTAAAAAATTGATTCTTTCGTTTTCTTTTTATTTTATTTTATTTTAATTTCTTTTTCTTTTGCTTCTTCTCCACCCATCGCTAGCCACAGGGATGGTTGATGAGCTCGGCCTCATTAGATCGAGTGAGCTCACGGCTTTTAACAAAGTGAGGCTCGAGCTTGCCCGAGACCGGTGAGGCTCGAGCTTGCTCGAGACCAGTGAGCCTTAAGCCTCACCGGTCGGGCGAGCTCGTAGTCATCACGTGGCAAAGGGTCGAGCTCGCACCAAACTAGCGAGCTTGCGACAACTCAAGCTTGCCCCTCATAAGCCAGCTGAGGACAAACCGCAATAAAAGTAAACAAAAAAAATAATTAAAAATTCTAAGTTTTTAAATTAAAAATTCGATTTTCTTTTTTTGCTGCGATAAAGTGTGAAATCATTTTCTAATGGGATTCAAATAGTAGAAAACATTTCAATTATATATCACCAAATGAAAACAAAACAAATCGTATTCTTAGAAAATGCTTTCCCAGAAAGTATTTTCTTTTATCATTGAGTTTTTCGTGAAACAAACACACTCATAATATTACTTACTAATCTTCTAGGATGGAGTGGTGAGTAGATCGTGTACTTTAGAACTAGAGCTTTTATATATTGAGCTGAGGCTCACCCAATATTCCTTATAGATTGGTCAAGTTCGGAGTTTAAGGGCATTTCAATTTGCGCTTCCAAAGATCTCTTTTTGGACTTGATTAGTGTACACAACAAGAGTAGGGGAATATATTTTGTCTTGAGAGTTTTGATTATGTATAGTTGTGTACATCACTTGAGATTAAATTATTTATTAATTTGAGGTTAAAATTGTATGTGAAATTCATATCGTGACACTAACTTCCAAGTTGCCTCCGTTACCTTTGAACACATTATCTTAACTTCACAAACAATGCAAAGTCGCTACATTTTAGGATATTTAAATTTTAGTTCATATATCAATCAAAAAATCATAAGGTATACAAATTAAAGATCTTTTACGACCAATATCTACCATTCATTTTAGAAATTTGCATTTTCAAGAGAACAAAAAAATATGTCAACATAGAAGAATATTAAAATAAACACTAGCAATTTGATATTTGGTATTTCATCTTTTTTACCACACGCAGAGCATGTACACAATTTTCGGTGGCCACTAGATTAGCCCATGAATTTAAGAACAAAGTTGTCAATTATAGAAGGGAAGAACATGAATGAAACTAGATGTCAATAGTTCTTAATTGAATGAACGGTACTATCACAGTCAACAGGAATTAATCAAGTCTTTAAAGAGTCTCAGACATTCTATTGATATCAAAAAGGTCGATGACTAATGTTACTTTCCTGGAAATATTACACATTATGTGGACAAAATTATTTAAAAAAATCTTAAATTTATTATATAGATATCAATTCATAATCTAAATTTTCAATATGACAAATTTAATTCTATATCATTTGATGATTTATTGATTTAGCCATTTTAATTAATTTTTATCAGAAATTGCTGAAATGAATTTTAATTGTCTTATGTTATGACATAGGCTGAAGTTAACGATTTTAGCAATTTTTCAAAGTGCCCGGGCAAGGGCTAAGTGAACCTTGGCATGGGCTGAGGGCTGTGATCATCGCCAGCTGTCAAACAAGAGCTTGTCGGCAATCCTCTTCAGCCACAATGAAAAAGAAAATAAAAGTGAAAAAAGATACAGACAACCATCATTGCACCTTTGAGCAAGACGCCTCGAATTTCAAGTTAGGCCATGGCGAGAGGAGAGAGAGAGAGAGAGATGTGCAGGCAAATGTGGGGCTAAGTTGTGGAGGGCGTTGTTGGTTTTGATCGGGGAGTGGCAAATGTCAATAACTCAGAGTCATATATGATATAGATACAAAGTTTGATTGGATGTTTTAAATTTTCTTTAATGTGGTTAAAATAAAGAAAAAGCTCAAAAATCACCTTCACTTTGCATCCTAATTTCACTTTATATGCTCTATTTCTAAAGCTATGAATTTCTAATTTAAAATTTGTCTTTAAATGAATGGGACATGGAAACTCGATAACCCATTGATTGGTCAATGAAACTTCTAGGAAACTTCCAGGATGGCTTGTAAAACGCGTTCTACCTTTTGGCATGTCCTTTAAATGTGACTAGTGACTAGTGGACAAGAATTTATTGAACAATTTTGTAAACCGCGTCTGAGGAAGACTCTTCAATAGGGGTCCCTCATCTGGCAATGCAAGCTGGAGGAAGACTTGACTTGCTTCCCTTCGCTATTCTTTTCTTTTGAGTAGGTTTTGTTGGCTCTTGCCTTATCACTTTCTCTGCAACTAAGCAAGTGAGGTTGTGGAAGACTTTTGACTTCTTCTGTCGGAAGTAAACTAGAGGAAAATGCAACGGAGCGAGCAAAGATATTAGAAGACTTTGGCTTGCTTCCCTGTGAAACACGCTGTGAAGTAGATTAGTTAACAACGATGATGATTTGGGACTTGTGTGCTTTCCAGACCAATTAACGAATCAGGGTTAATTTAAATTTGATAATTCATCACCGCCTCTTAATACCTTATTTTAAAGTTTAAATTTAAAATTTAAGATAAGCGAGTCGCAACTTTAAAAATTGAAATAAAATATATCAAGCTATTCATGGTTGGATCATAAATTATAAAATAGTTTGTACAATCCATACTATAAATGAAAAACATATTGTTTGTGGCAATTTATATTTACTCCATTGCTAAATTGATTATCTAGGCTATTTCACAACTTAATTTCCAAAATAAAGCTGATTTATATTTGAGTTTGATTTTGTGTAATCTTCATTGATATGAGCCGCGATTTATTGAATCTCACAAATATTCTAAATATTATTCGAGTTTTTTTGTAGCGGTGTTTATGTTTAATCTATGGTATCGTATATCTTTCCATATTGATTTAGGATCTAAATCCATATATTATAAATGATCATTTGAAAAGGTAGATCATAGTCAAGCATTCAAATTTTGTCATATTATTTCATAACTAAGTAATAATGTGAATAACTCCTTGAATAACTCCTTTCAATCTCTTATATTATTGGAGTTGCTTTTATTGGTAACACCGGCCACATAATACTTCATAAAATGAGGTTATCATGATACATATATAATAAGATTAATCTAAGTAAATGAATTAATTCCAATAATAGATAAATCTCTTCATTTAAAAGCTATTAATGTGTTTTTCTTAATAGTAATGTTGTTTTTGCAAAATTCCCATCTTAATATTTAATTTGGGAAATTCGGGATGCGTATGGCAACGTTTGTATTTTCGAAAATAATTTCTGAGCATTTTAAGCTGTTTGATATATGCACAAAATTTCTATTAATGAAATAGAAATGCGTTTGGTACGATTCCAAATAATTTGGTGACTTAGAATTTCTTTTAATTTATTAATAATTTTACTACATTTTTCTTTTTTTCTTTTCTATTTCTATTTCTTCTCCTTCTCTAGCCGGTCGCCTGCCTTGGCCATGGGCTGGTCGGTGAGTGGCTAGACGAGGGTTGGTGAGGTCCCCCCGAGCCTTGCCATGGCTTTGCAAGGCTCGACCTTGCCCGACCACCGCAAGGTTTGTGTTGCCTGGGTGGGTGAGGCTGACCTCGTCGGGGGCCAACGCAAGGCTTTGATGACGAGGTGGTCAAGCCTTGTTTGGCCTGGTCATTGGACCATCTCCGAGGCCGACGATCGGCTAAGGGAAAAAGGAGAGGAAGATAAAAAGAAGAAAAAAAAGAAAGAGAAAATGCTTGTTTCTTGAGTTGTTTTCGAGAACAAAGAAACAACTTTTTTTTTTTTTTTAATTCTTGTTTCCATTCCAAATTTGTTCCCGGACAAAAAAATTACCAAACGCATTTCTATTCTATTTATGTTTACCAAATGCACCCTTGGTGGCAAAACAAACAGACCAAAAGATGAAGGAACAAACAAACAAGATTATACATGAACTGGAAACAAATTAATAAAAAAAGATGAAGGAATAAACCAAACCAATTTGATAATTCATCGCCTCCTCTTATTCACCTAGATTATTTGATTTGTTCTAAAATTTTAATTTCAAAAAATTTGGAAAAGTTAGCGTCTTTTATAGAGTTGTCTTTATGTTTAATGTGTGGTATCATATATATTTCTATATTTGTTTGCTACTGTTTATGAAACCTCGATCCTATTGAGAGGCCCGTTCCAGCACTAATTGGTAGGAGCTAATGCTTGAGGAACTGCAAACTTTAGAAATGATTCGTACGTAAGATTTGGTTAATCGTCCACCTGGAAAAATTACCAAAGGTTAGCAAGTGGGTTTATTAAGTTAAGGCTCACTTTTGAAAATTCCATAGAGCAGTAGTAGGCTCACTTAGTAGCCAAAGGTTTAAAGTTGGATTATGACATTGACTATTAGGGCAAATTTTGACTTACATTTGTTACCACTTTTCGGTTGCTTGCATTGATGTTTTTCGTGAATTTACAAAGTAGATTGAAATTAATTTTTACGTCATTCAACAACATAATGTTCGCGCCACCCTACATTTACTCCATTTCTTAATTATATCTAGGTTGTTCCACAGGTTAATTTTGAAACTCAGGTTGGTTTCAGTATAATCATTTTATTTTGAGTGGGATACTAGATACGATTGTTTTGATTTTGTGTAATCTTTGTTGATAATTTTCCCGATTTGTCGAATCTCCATATATTCAGAATATTATAAGCGTCCTTCATATGATCGTCCTTGTGTTTAAATTTGTGATATTATATATCTTTCCATATTTGTTTGGGATTTAGATCCATATAAAGATCACCATATTTGTTTGGAATCTAGATCTATATACTAAAAGTATTGTTTGAAAATGTAGGGCGTAGTCAAGCATTCAAAGTATGTCACATTATTTTATAACTAAGTAATAAAGTGAATGACTATTTTCAGTCTCTTATATTATTTAACTGCATTTATTGGTTACACCGGCACTTCATGAAGTGAGGTTAAGATCATGACACATATATGATAATTTTAATTTTAACAATTAAATTGATTCCAAATAAGGTTAAGATATTGTTACATTAGTAATTACATTAATTCCAATGACAGATAAGTCCCTTCACTTAAAAGCTAGTGATGTACCTTTCTTAATAGTATGGCGTTTTTAAATAAAATTAGCATTTTATTATTGATTTGGGAAATTCGTTGGCCAAACCGATGCAAAGGAGACAAGATATTCTAAGTGCAGCGCCTTTTGCCCCTACCTCCATCACGCCAGAGACAGCGAGGTTATTATATTGAGAGCCCACGCTCAGATCCAAGCACCCTCGAAAAGCAGACATTTCCTGAGAGAGAGAGAGAGAGAGAGAGGATTTGATACCTGTGGTGTCTAACGATCCTGCAATGGAGGGGATGAGTTCATCGGCATCATCCGGACCTTCGTATGAGGTTTTTCTAAGCTTTCGGGGAGCCGACACCCGTCATGGATTCACTGATTATCTTTACCATGCCATGGTTGGGGTTGGGATCCTTGTCTTTAGGGACGATGAATCCCTTCGCGTCGGTCAAAAAATTGGTGGTGAATTTCTACAAGCAATTGAGAACTCCAAAATCTACATTCCCATATTCTCCAAAAATTATGCTTCAAGTCACTGGTGCCTCCGAGAGCTCACATACATGGTCGAGTGCACCTCGAAATTGAACGAGAACAAAGAGATTCTGCCCATTTTCTTGGATGTGGAACCTGAAGATGTCAAGCTCAAAACAGACTTATATAGCCAAGCTCTTGCAAAGCACCAGGAAAAGTTTGGTGCAGAAGTGGAGTCATGGAAAAAGGCTCTCAATGAGGTGGACGAGATAAAGGGATGGAACTTGAAGAAAGATCAAGGGTAAATGTCTTTTAACTTGTCAACTGCCATCTGTAAATTTCGTTTTCCTCCCTGTTTAGTTTAATTGTGGTATTGTCGGTGAAAATATAGTTTACACATGTAATCGATTTTATATAGTTTAAATGCGGTCGCCGCAATGGCCGCCGCTGCTATCGGCCACCACAGCGGTGAGAAAGGAATGCTCTCTGGTGGCCCCTATCGGTGGTATCGCTGCAATAGCTCCAGTCAATGGCACTTTTGCGGTGGTAGCGCACCCTTCTTATCCTGATTCTCTCTCTCCTCATGCTCTCTGTCTATGACAACAGTAGCTACCAACAGTGATAGATCTCCAAAGAGCTCCACCAAGCCGTCGGCCAACCACCGCAGCAGCTCGTCCGTCAGTCACCGCCACTTCTTCGTCGCCAGCCCGACACCAAGTGGCCAGAAGCTGCCTCTGAGCCATTCGGCCCCCACACTCTCTCTCACTCACTGTGGCGAGTTGGATCCGGGATCTGGACGACCATATCCGACGTGGCTGACTTTGGCCCAAGGCTCAATGACGCCATCCCCGGCAGTCGCAAGGCCGCGACCCATGTGACGTGGAGAATTGAGGCAAGGCCAAGATGGCCAGTCAACGGGCACAACAGGCGACGACACTGAAATGTGATGGTGACGGTGCAGAGAGGCGAGCGGCGTCAATGGTGCAGTGGCAGGGACCGACGGTGATGGTGACTGAAATTGGGGAGCGGAGATAAGCAAAAATAATAATCTTATTGTATCGGTGTCTCGATTTTTTATTTTTGCCAGGTTTCCACATAACGTGAGAGCAATTTATTCACTTTGGGAGTAAGTTTTACATATAAAGTTATCCCTAACATGGTTGTTACCTTATGGCAGCCAAGGAGATCTTATACGTTTGGTAATCCGAACGATTTCAGTTAAGCTGAAGGTTGCACATGAAAATGTAACTGAACATCTAGTCAGAGTTGATGATCGTGTAGAAGCTATAATCAAAATGTTGGAAGTGGGATTTGATGGTGTACGATTTCTTGGAATCCACAGAATGGGCGGTGTTGGCAAAACAACTCTTGCTAAGGTCGTCTTCAATGCACTATCTTCTAGCTTTGACGGATGTTGTTTCCTTGCAGACATTGGGGAATCATCAAAATGCTATAATGGTCTGGTAAATTTGCAAAAACAACTATTATCCAAGCTCCTTGGTTCTCATTCTATTGACCAAATTAATAACGTGAATGATGGGATCAACATGATGAATAGAGGAGTACTTAAAAATAAAAAATTTATTATTGTTTTAGATGACGTGGATGAGAAAGAACAACTTAAAAGTCTAGCAGAAAAAGGTAATTGGTTCGGTTTTAGTAGTAGGATTATCATAACTACTAGGGACCAAAGTATCCTAATGATTAAGGGAGAAGCAATAGGTGAAGGCCTTGTAGAAAAGTCCGCAAACATTTTGACTTACGATGTACAAGAAATGGAATTTCATCATGCTCTAAAGCTTTTTAGTAGGCATGCCTTTAGAAGAGACTCTCCACCAGAAGATCGTATGTTCCTTTCTAAGGAAATTGTCCATACTTTGGGAAAGCTTCCTTTAGCTCTTGAGATTACAGGTTCATCCCTTAATGGAAAACCCAAAGAATAATGAGTCGACACATGGAAGAAGCTACAAGAAGCTCCTCCTAAGGAAGTCCAGAGAAAATTGGTGATAACTTATGACAGGTTAGATCATACACAAAGGGAAGTATTTTGGATATAGCCTGTTTTTTTTTTTTTTTTTTTTTTTTGTTAATGAGGATACAACATGCCCTTTCTATATGTGGGATGACTATGGATACCACCCACACGTTGCCATTGATGTCCTCCTTCTCATGTCATTGATAAAAATCAAAGATGACAAAACTTTCTGGATGCATGACCAAGTGCGGGACCTCGGAAGGGAAATTGTCCGTCAAGAGAACTTGACCAATCCCTATGAGCGTAGTAGAGTGTGGAATTGTGATGAAGCCCGAAGCATTCTGAAGGAGAAAGAGGTAAAAAAAGGGAATAGCAATTTATTTTTCGATGTATTGTTGTAGACTATTCTTGCAAAAGGATAAATTAACCGCTATTAGTGCTTGTAATTGTTTGCTTTTGACCTTCACATATGGACTTCTGGGTGTTTCCATTGCCAGGGAAATAAGAAAATAAAAGCAATGTCACTAGGAGGATATCTTGGATTTCATGAAGGCATTTTGACAAGTGATGAAGTTGCTCCGTTACGAAACCTAAGGTTCTTTCAAGGGAGTTGGAAGTGCCTGGTTGGAGACTTCAACAACCTTCTCCCTAGTTTAAGATGGCTTTCTTGGAAATTTTACTCTAGCCAGTTTGAGGCAACAAACTTTCATCCGGCTAACTTAGTCATTCTTGACCTTTCATGGAGCAATATTTCGGAGGAATGGATTGGCTGGGAACAACTTAGAGTATGATATGAGTCCCACTCCTTGCATAAGCATATAATTTATTCTATCTTTTTGTTCCCCTACAGGTCATTTCGTAACATATATTTTATCAAATTGTTTTGTAGGAGGCCAAAAAACTAAAGGTACTAAATCTCAACTGGTGCGAACACTTAAAGAGAACACCTAATTTATCTACATGGGTGTACCTAGAGAGATTGGATCTTGATGGTTGTAACAACTTAATTGAAATTGACCCATCCATTGGTAATTTGCGATCTTTGTTGACCTTGAATTTACCAAATAGCAAACTACCATAAAGGAACGTTGGATTTTCGAGGTGTATAGAGATAAAGGAAGACTCGATTGAGGGCTGGTGAAAATTACATTTATCGGGGTGTATGGAGATAAAGTTGACTCGATTTGAATTACAATCATTAATCGAGTTGGATTTGTCATCGACAAGTATTGGTCACTTGCCTGATTCAATCGGCAATCTAAAGCAACTGAAAGTACTAAGGATGTGCCGAATAAGAGGGATAACAGAATTACCCAGAGCAATTGGGCTGCTAGAGAAGCTCGAAGAGTTAAATGCCCAAGGATGTTGGGACTTGACCGGTGAAATCCCTAAAGAAATTGGTAGATTGTCCCATTTGAGGATCTTAGACTTGTTGAGCACACGTATATGCGGATTACCCACCATGGTGAGTCACCTCTCTAATCTCCAAACACTTAAGGTAGAAAATTATCTCGAGCCTAAACAATTGCCGGAGCTTCCCCTCAAGTTTGACTTATCTGACATGGGGTTGTGAATATTCAGTTGACTAGAAATATCAGAGGAGCAAAACTTTTGAGCAAGAGGAATATTGGCAGGAGGCATTTTGCAAGCATGTGCGGACGGGAAGATGAAGACGAAGTATATAGTCTTCCCACTCCGGATAGGTGCCCCATCTCAACAGGAAACACCTGTCATTACTCTTCCCACTAGCATCGGTAGCCTATCTCAGCTTAAAACACTAAAATTGTGCTGCAAATATGTGCAATTCCTCCCTCAGCTCCCCTCTAGTTTAAGAGAGTTACAACTTCAAGATCTGAAGATCACACGGTCACCGGATTTTTCCAATTTGAAAGACTTGTCAATCTTGACATTCAATAGATGTTTGCTAGAAATATCCAGTATATTTGATGTGGAGTCAGAATACCTCCGTATGGATTAATGTAAGTTTAGAGAAGTGGACGCACCGTTGCAGCTGGAAATGAAAAGATTGTGATTATTAAAGATGAATTATTGTGAGTTCCTTCCAAATGTACTTGATTTGTCGCGCATGAAAAATCTAGAAAAGGTATGTCTGAGACTTTGCCATTCATTAGTCGAGATACGTGGCCTTGAAGAATTGGGATCCCTTTGCTCCCTATCAGTCAGCTGTTGCCCTTCTTTGCAGATGATGTCAGATCTATCGAAATTGAAAAAGCTTCCGAAGCTCCAAGTATCAATTTGTTCGAATCTAAATAGGGAGAAAATCTATTGGAATTATTGGAATGGAGAGTTTGGGGGTGACATCTGCAACGTCGGTGGCGTCGACTTGTCGTCTGTCCCCGACTGGTTCAAAAGTTATGCATTCCTCGACTCGCATATCCCCTACAAGAGCCCTAATGCTGGAGAGTTTGGGGGTGGCATCTGCGACGTCCACGGCTTCGATTTGCCGTCTATCCCCGACGAGTTTCTTTCATTCTTCAGCTAGCCTGACCCCTATACGAGCCCTAATGCTGGAGAGTTTGGGGGTGACACCTTAGATGCTGCCTCCACCTCCCCATGAGTCCCATCGGCGGCTCTGATTCGTCATTCGCGTCCGGCGAGCTCAGACCGGCTGCATTCTTCGGTGTGTTGCCGCTGCCTCCGCCTCCGCCATCGCCTCTAGGAGCCCCATCAGCAGCTGGAATATGGCAGCACCAAGTTTCGCATCATAACTTGCACTAGTAATTCTAAATTGCGCACCAAGTGTTTTAATTTGATGGGTGAAGTTTTCTGGTGTTGAGCTAATTGGGAAAACTGTGCAAATAGACATCTTAGTTTTAATTTGGTTTGATTTGGTGTGCAGACAATGGTAAAAACCCCACGTTTCAAGAGAAGTCTTTGTTCACACTCGTTGAAGGGCTTGGGGAGTTGAATCTTGCGGTTTGGAACAACAATATTCTCACTTTCGACGACTTCAGCGGCAGTGGAAAGTAATTACTTCCTACATTGAATCCATTTTGCTAACAAAAACTGTAGTTGAGTTGTTTTGGATTTTGGACCTTGATTGGCTAGTGTTCTCATCATAATTGTGTTTTCCATGGTCTCAAGGGTTTGGCTCCGTAAGGTTCTTTCTCAGAGCTTCAATAATACGGCCTAGCCTCTTCGGACTAAAAAACGGACAGGTACAATCAGCTGAATCTATCCTCTTTTCTTATGCATGTAAATTATGTATTAGGTTCAAAAGTAAAATACAAGAATAACATGTCAGAAGATGGAGTACATAGATGACCTTTGTGTAAAGATAGTGATGTGATTTTCTAATTCACTCATTTCCAATAATAACTCGTACTAGGTTCTAACTTTACCTTTGAAATTACATGCCAACTGTTGTTGTTGTTGTTGGTGGTGGTTGTCATCATTATCATCATTATTGGTGAAGTAAGTTTGATTGCTGGAACAATTTGCTGGAAACTTGGGTGCTTCATAAGACTGGCTGCATTTTCCATATCCATTTTAGTCAGTCATTTGTGTGTTAGGGCCTGGCATGTCATATTTGCCAACTTATATTGTTTTACCATCTATGGATATCATATATCTTGTTTACTAGTGGAATATGAGCTATTTGCTACTATTGAGTTTATTTATTCCTTCCAGGAAGTAAAAATCTAGCACAATTTAGTTTTGTCAGTAGTGAACATTGCTGGGAATCCGCTACTTCTTCTAGTTAGATTATGATATTGTTAATTTTGCAGTGGAACAGGTAGATTATACTCGTCTTCGTAGTGAGAACAAGGCCTTGGCTTTTTCCTTCTTTTTTTATTTATTATTTTTTCAAGAATATCATTAGGCACTTACTAACATTTGATATGACAGCTTTTGAGATTAAAACATAGTGATATGTCGAACAAATTCTGTAAGAATGATATAGACTACTTCCTGCAGCTGAAGTAATGGAGTTTTTATATATTCCCAAGGGTGTGAGACAGGTGTTGTTCAGAACCTTGATACTGCCAAGTAAACTTCTATTCCTGAAATCCTTCTGTAGGTCATTGTCAGTTGAGCTAATGTGCGATTTCCAGATTGTTGGAGCACTTATATGATTATCTTAATGTACTGTGGTATTGGTGAGTGCTATGATCAAAAGGATGAATTTGATTGTGCTCTGTTTTGTTCTCAGACAACTTATGTACAAAAAAGAGTTTGACATGAGCTATGTGGAATTCATGAGAGATGGAGCAAAATGGTTGTTAGATAACAAAGACATTAAACTTGTTGATACGATTTGTCCCTCTTTGCTATTCTGATGCAATCTTAGTGAGAATTTTTTTTTTTGTATGGTGGTTTGCTTCACTATCATCTTATCTTCACCTTTTACCCAGACTCATTAATTTGTAGTGTACTTCATGATATTTCTCAATTGTTACCCAGAAACCATGCTAGGATATATTTTATATTAGGTAGCTACCTTTTCTATTACCACCCATTTTTACTTGCAGCTTTACTACAACCAAATGTTATTTTTCTTAGGCATGGCAAGAAATGCATACTTCCGTCTTATTTGATTTTCTCCCCAACGACACGAGAGACGTAGTATGGTGCTGTAATAACTGTCAACATGAACACGTGATATTCAATTGCTCTCTAAAGACACGCATGTGTGAGAAAATGCTCACGCATATGTTGCTATCAGGCTTTTGAGCAATACATAGGTTCAGTTTTTTCTAAACCTCCCTCTTGAGAAAAGATGAAGCTTGATTTAGTTTCTTTCTTGTTCTCCACTTGTAGATTATTACATGTCTGAGATTGAGATGCAATCTTGCATGACGCAATCTGTGCTATTCAATGCATGAACTGGTTACCTATCTGTTGCTGTATATGAGATTTGATTCCATCCCATCTTATCTTTCTTGAAAGCCGGGTAAGAAATTGATTTGATGTATGACAAATTTCCCATCAAAGTTGAGAATGACCATGTTCCATTGCTGAATTGCCATCTTAGACCTAAACTAGTGTTGGTGATTTTGCCTAGATTTCACATCATTGCATTATTATATGAAGTCTAGGCTCAAGAAACTGATGCTACAGTAACTGTAGGAAATTATTCTTGCTAAGGGCTTGGAACTCGAAGATGTACTGCCAGGAGTGTATACAATCCATGTTTGCCTTTAAAATTGCTTGGTGCAAAAGGATCACCTATGAGATGCATCCTTATCAAAAAAACTTCTCCAAGTGAGTTTTGTTCTTTCGGAAGGGACTTAATTTGACAACGATTTTTTAATTTACGATTACCATTGTCATTGTCACATGAGATTGACTTGTCTCTGGTTGGTTACCATAGAGGTGTCAATTGAAGATCCATATGTTATTTTCGTCACTTTGCATTTGATGATGCCAGGTGCTAACAATATTTCTCTTTTGTTCTAGGGGAGTAGAAATTATCAAAAATGCTGAATGAGAAAGGCATTGCATGCATCTCCTCAAGATGCAGACTTATTTTGATGGGACACGTTTTGCGGAGAATGTGGACTTTAGCGATCATTTGAATAGGTGATATTACTATAGGCAAAGCAGAGGCTAGGGTTATGTTCACATAAATAATGTTATGCTTTCAAAATAAGACTTGTCTGGATTGTTTCTCATGTTTCTTCTTTTCTATTACTAAAGAGTTTCTGGGGATTGAGTTCATTTATTATAGTGACTCATGAATAGAAAGCCTGTCCATGCAAATTCTCTCTTCCATGGTGTTGTAACCATCTTTGCAGTTACCTTTAGCTTCTGCTTAAAAATATAAGATATGACATGCTGATTTAAGAGATCAAACCAGGCAGAAACCGAGGTGGTCAATGCAAATGAACTGCAAAATAGATTTTCATTTTCATATGACTGAAAGATTTTCATGGGACTGAAGCTCAGAACGGTTGCAGAGCGGTGCGAGTTTCTCCGAGGCGTGGGCAATGGAGAAGGGAGTTAATTAAGCACCATCTTAGAAATGTTGTAGAACGGACGAAAGACTCTTGAGGAGCACCGCAAGGACGTGGAGGCGGAGCCAAATTATTTGTCTTCTGGTGCGGATTAGGCTTACAAAGAACAAACAATCAGCCCCACTAATAAAGAAAGAATCAGGGATGGAAGCTTGCGATGTCAGTCTCATACGAACGTAACTTGTATTCATTCCTTCCTTGCATGAACTGTCCCCGAGCGCATGAAAATATGGCAAGAAACCGGTAGCGAAGAGCTTCTAATGTCATTGCAAAATCTGGTGTTGTCTTTTGTTGTTATCCCTTGAAGAGTTTCTTCAGACATGACACACTAAAAAATCTTCACGGCATCATGCAGACAACTCAGCCTCACTTCAGCATCATTCAAACAATTCAACTCCTCAAACCCCAATTCAGCAACATCAAAGTAAACCTGAGGTTGCTGCCTTTGCCGTGGTTTACTTTGATGCTGCTTGGCTGGTGTTTGATGGGTTGAATTGTTTGAATGACGCTGACCAATGACGCTGAGGTGGTCTTGGTGTGGCTGAATTGTTTGCATGATGTTGTGCAGGTTGTCGTAGTCTCTGAAGAAACTCTTTGCCGGAGTACAACATGAGAACATTCGGGTTTCGTGACGACATTAAAAGCTCTTTCTGCGCAGCTTTCTCTTCGATCCAATCGATGCAAAGCTCATCAGACTTCTATCTCAAGAGGAAGGCAACGGGAAGAGCACCCAAACCCGAAGTCATACCATCATAACAGATGGAACCACAATTAGGAGAGAGAGAATGGCAAAATTAGGATGTGAAAAATAGAGGTTGGAAAGATGCTACAAGCTTAAAATGGATATGCATATGGAGGAGTTTAGGAGCTTATGGGAATTGAAAGAATGATATGTGAACCTACATACCAACTCATTCGTATAGGTTCATATAAACTATTGAGTAGGATTAGAAATAGACTTGAAAAGTGTGCTACATCCTCATTGTGTTCTAAACTATTATTTCTTCTTACAACCGCCAGCCCTGGAATTCCTGTTAGTTGCTTCTTTGGCAATATTCCCAGGTGTTTCCTGTTGATGGATGATAATAATATAAAATTTGTATGAGTGATATATAAGTATCGTAAAATGTACAATACATGGAAGAAATGGAATCCTTAGGACAGCAAATACGCACTGTAAAAGGAACACTAATATGCACTCTGCCCGACAAGCAGTACCCCTTGTTCTAGCATAGAGGGCAAACTTCATCCTTCCAATAAAAATTTATACAACTCTCTTCCAATATTGCAGTACCATAAGACATGACCCCCTTTTTTTTGGAAAGGAAAGCATCAACTTGCTTCCAACTACGGGCAAAAACAGCAACTACAAGTCAGGACTTGCTCAGTGAATAGGGTTCTTACATTCGCCATTATTTAGATCCACATCGGGACGCAAACAATTCTCAACGGCTGTTTGAAGTTCCTCAAACCCAGCACCATGGTTGGCACTTTAAAGCTGCCAAGGACCCTGGGCTGGGGATTTACAGATACCTGTGTAGAGAATATCTTGGGCTTGAATGCCAGACTGGGGCATTGAAGTGTGCATTTGCCTCCCTGTCATCCAGTGCAATTATGGGAGTTAGGCCAAAACTCCTAACATATCAGTACAAGCACACTGGTGTTTTTGTTTATCTAATTGATTTCATGAATAGAGTGATGCAATACCATTAGCACATCAGTAGAGTTATATTAGAGTAATCGGGCATAAGCAGCAGAGGCATGGCAACATACTACCTTTGACTTACAACACTATCACCAGAAGTTTAAAATGATCACAAAGATCTGAAAATTTGTGCACCGCTAGGGCAATCAATGGCTAACGATTCGAGTTAAAGGGATTACTATCCATCCATCAAAAGTAGCATCTGAAGACGTCTCTTCACTAGAGCAATGTGTGACACTACACCTTCACATACATTAAAAGAAGGAAAATTCCAGGTGCTTGGTCCTCAAAGATATCAACAAGACATACCTTCCTCTTAGAAGGGAACAGATTGATTCTAAGCTGGCTTAGAGAAGGACTCTAATCTGTAGAGAATAAATGAAAGGAATCATTGGATAATAGAAAGTGCATTTTGGAAGTCACTTTCATTTGTTCAAGCTTTAGTTACCGGCCTTGTGATGACTAATCCTTAGCTGCCTTAATCTTCTCTATCGCCTGACACACATGGTAAAACAACATTGAAAACACGTATGCTCTCTCCTCCAGAGGACAAGAAGCAACTTCCTCCAGTAGGCAACTGACCAACACATTACTGAAGATAAAAGCCATACCTTCGTCACTCTGTCAATATTGAACCCATTCTCATTCACGAGAAAGGAAATTAAGCACTTGAAAGGGAAATAACAATTAGTTAGGAAACAAGTGAAAAATTCAAAAAGTGAAATGTTGCAAGTAAATCCCAACATGAAAATGGCCAACCTCCCCGTTTGGAGCAGTCAATTTTATCTCAGGCTGTTTTTCCGTAGAAAAGCAGTTAAGCTTCGCTGTAGGGCCAATTATCTGGTATATGATACCTATTCAAAAAACAAGCTAACATTTCTTTAAGAAGGACAACTGAACTGAATGAAGATTTCCAAGTAATGCAAAGAACCTCTGGGTCTTAAGGATAGAGAAATGATATGATTTTGTTCAAGAAAGATGAAGGAACAGACAAAGCAGACATCAGAATAGATAAAAGTATTGTAGTAAATCAACACATGAAATAGCATGGCCGATGCACTGATTGACAGCCCAAATCTATTGGTGGCAATGGATCTTTCAGTTTCAAATTGTTGACCACTTATTTCCACCCAGCTGAGTTTGAGAGATAATTCTTTTAAGTCAAGGAATTCAGCAGCCAAGACTATTACAGAGAGAAACTTTCCTGCCTAATTTTGCTTACAAGTCAGGGGACAAGATTCATAGGGGTGAGCGCAATTCCCGGGTAGAACTGGGAACCGGAGAACCGAATCGGAGGTTCCGGTTCGGTTCCCGGTTCTTAAAGGACCCGTTCCGGTTCCCGGTTCCATTTTTCCGGGAACCGGAACCGGTTAGGGCTCCAAAAGGATACCCCCTCCCCGCTCGCTCCCCCTCCCTCGCTCAGCACTGAGACTCCCTTTCTATTTTCTAACCCTACTCAGATTTCAGATCTGGAACTCACGCCGCCGGACGCCGCTCGCCTTCAAGGTCGCCACCGCCGGACGCTGCTGGACGCCAGTTGCTGACGCCGCTCGCGCGAACCCTCGCCGCTCAACGCCAGCCGCTGCCGTGCTTTGCCTCTGCCCGTCGCTGACGCCGCTCTGACTCTTGCCCGCCGCGACTACCCGACGCCGGCAGATCTGAGCCGAGCTAGTCTCCGCTCGCGACCCACCGCCTCTGCTCGCGCCAGAAGCTCAACATGCCAAAAGCATAAGCCTGTCATTTATTATTTCTTTTCTTGTTCGTTTCACGTTTGTTGGAATTGGGACTTGCTTGGTTGCGGATTTCGATGGTTTTTGATGCAAAAGCTGAGATGATCGAGTCCCTCACCATGATATAATTTTAAGAATCGAATGACTGTCTCTTCCTTTCTTTTGGGTCCGTTACTGTTCCACAGATTCTCCTGTTGTTGCTGATAAGGCACGATTCTTCTATCCCATGTACACCTGTTATTTCTGTGAGTCCAGATTATTTACGTGTTCACCCGTTTATGACTTAGAGGACTTGCAGGCTTTCTCAAAGGTAAATTTTTTTTGCAGGTAAATCACTGTGTTTCCAGATTCCAGCCCTACTGAATGGGAAGGCGGTTGTTGTGATGTCACCATTGATAAGTTTAATGCATGGTTTACTCGATGTCTCCGGTCAACTAAGCCGCGTCCACCCAAGTGTTTAATAATGCAATTAAGTGCAATTTTCTGATCTGAGCAAAGTGGTCTGCTGAAAAGCACGATGAATATTTGTGAATTACCTTCTCTTCCTCGGACTATTGTAGCAATAACTGAGGAATCTGAGCTCGTCCCTTGTTCAAACGGAGAGGTGCGTGTTCTTTCTCTGTCAGAAGTCCCAAGTTTGTCTCCGATTTGCAGTCATAACTAATTTCACATGAAGTCGAACATCATATCTTTTTCTTTTATTATTTTCATAGCCCGAGAAGTATATTTATGGCGTGATTTTGATGTTAGAGGATCATTCATGAAACTCTGTTTTGCTAAAACTCTTGCCAATGGGGAAGCAGGAAATGGTGGGTGAACAACTTGTAACCTCATGGAAATACTTATGGAAAATCACCAACTTCAATAGCTTAAGTTCAGTCAGGTACTACTCTCAAGTATTCACAGTTGGCGGCCACGACTGGTAAACATTGTTTCATTTTCAGCGGTTGTAAAATGATGTATCTACTTAGGCGGTTGGCTTGATTCTGAGCAGGCGCTTGTTGATCTACCCAAAAAGGCAATAGAACCAATTCTTTGGCACTATATTTGAGTGTTGCCGATCCCGCAGGACTTCCAGACGGATGGTCTAGATTTGCACTGTTCAAATTGACTGGTTAATCAGATAAATCCTGGTTCTTCAAAGAGAAAGGGTATGAATTGTCTACTCCAGGGCCTCTTTTTCCCCTGGCTAGATGGTTCTTTTATTTAATCTTGCCGTTAATATATTTCTGAAAGGATGATAAGCGATGATCTGAGTTCTTTTGTTGATTCATGTAAGATGTATAAAATTCAAGTAACAGGAAACATGTGATTTTGTCACTCTACCCCTCTTTAGACACCCAGATTAGTTTTGGAGTGAATATTCACCGTGTTGAAAGTGGCTGCCGAGTGTAGATTTGAAGCTGAAGAAATCTGAAGGACCAAATTGATGTTTTGCTGAAGTAAATTAGAACATTCTGGTGCTGTGTTTCAAATCTTTTATTCAAACATGTTTCAACTTTACTCCAGTTGTTTGATCTGCTGTCGAATGTCGCTCCTGCATAACATGGTAAATGTCTATATTATTGTATGCACACTCTATTTATGATCTACATCCTTCGTAACCACTAAACTCCCGCTGATCTTGCAGAGATAGAACACATTTTCACTGCTAGAGAGAGCGGTTGGGGTTTCACATCCTTTATTCTTACCTGTTGCTCGGTTATTTACCATGACTTTGACCATTGGTTCAGCTTTGCATGTTAATTATCCTAGTCGATAGAGGGGACAATTATGATGATTAAAGACTATGGTAAGGATTCTTTCCCGATTGAAATTTTTTCACGTTTCAGAAACTATATCGTGTTAAGAGAGAACTTCAGCACCTCCAAGATGAAATTCTTGAAATTTGACATCCCACTAATGGCTTTGACTGCTACTGCTAGTAACTATGTTCAAGAAGATGTTATTCGGCGCCTTTGCATGTCAAAGGAGACAAAGATTGTGCTGACATCATTCTACTGCTCAATCTACGTTTTCCGAGTTTGTTGTTTTCTTTTGTTCTAAGGATTGGATTAGGTTTTTTTTTTTTTGTGTTCATAGGGATATTTAAGTGCTTGAAAACAGAATTATGCACCAGCATGATTTTTGGTAGATTTGCTCTTAATATGAACCCGCTGTTAACGAGTTAAGCATAGCAGAACTTTTCAGAGACTTACAAAAGGATTTCCATGTTTTGATAAAAACATATGGTTTGAGAAGAAAGATTGGCGACAGCCAGCATCTTGACTGTGCTGAAGATTCCAATAATATTCGCATACGTTATAATTCAAATCTAAAAATGAAGAAAAAAAAAAAAAGAACTTGTTGGAACCTGGAACAGACCCTGGAACCTGTGACAAGGTAGGTTCCTGGGTTCTGGTTCCGACGGGTAGATTCGATTCGACGGGAAAATTCCAGGGTTCCAAATTTTTTGGAACCTGCACTGGCAGGTAGGTTCCGTGTTCCGCATGCAACCGAACCGGAACCTGGAACCGCTCACCCCTAGACAAGATAAGAGCATAAGAAGCACTTCTGCTTGTTTATGTTCTCTAGTATGTTTTCTATGGAACCATGTCAACGGATAAGCTTAAGAGCAGTCAGCCCTAATAAATTTATTCCAAAGTAAAGCCACTGAAATCATCAACCTAAAAATATGAGAGAGAAAAATGATATGTGAGAGCATAAAACAGTTAATAGAGCACGGCAACAATATCACGTCTACCTCGAATGCTTTCACAATAATCACATCCAGACAGAATGCACAGGTCAATGAATTGATCCATATCCAGATTCATCTCCTCCAAGATCTAAAAGTCAGGAAAGTGAGAAAAAAATTTAAGCAATCACAATGAATAAACTTTTCTAATTACCTTGGAAATTTCAAATTCCATGACTGGAACTTTTCTTGAGCTGGGATCCATTAAATGGCGAAGAAATTTAGGAGCTCCAAAAGTAAGGGAATCCATGTCTTCAGAAGCAAACCGCATAAACCTGGAAAACAAATATTACAGCTAAAGCACCATTTATGGTAGATGAATTCTGGTTAGCACACAACAATTAAGCAATGATAGGAATTCAAAATCAGTGAAAATTCCTTGGACAAAGGACTTAGTAAAGAACATACCAAATGTACATGACTACGGAGAAGAAGACATTAGACAAGTGAACAAGCATATGTGTGAGTGAAAAAGGAAATTAAATCACGTTTACATTGTGTTAAACGATTGGTTATCATGGGAAAACAATGAACAATTCTAAATCAGAAGACAATCAAATGGGAAGATACTTGCCTTTCCAGCTTTGCAAAGTGCAGCACATTGTGCCTCTGCTTCTGAAGGAGCCTAAAGTACAAAAACTGAAATTGGTATCTGAAATTTTTGTTAGAAATAAAAAGAACAAACTTTTCAGACAGAATAGTAACCTCAACTACTGGGACACCGATAAGCCTCGATAGTCTTTTGCAGTCTTCATTGTGCTGTTGCGTCACCTGCAAGAGTATCAAAGCCATGTATTACGAGTGCACACACATCCAGTTAGCTAAGTAGATAGGTTTTTCTGGAAAACAGAGACAAGATCAAACTTCACATCAAATAAGACAAAAATATCGCACCGTAAGGACACCAAAACGAGACCAACCTTCAC
The DNA here is from genome assembly GCF_016545825.1 of Eucalyptus grandis. Taxonomy (NCBI): domain Eukaryota; kingdom Viridiplantae; phylum Streptophyta; class Magnoliopsida; order Myrtales; family Myrtaceae; genus Eucalyptus; species Eucalyptus grandis. Next base: position 27,870,954 of record NC_052613.1, read on the forward strand.
AGTTCTTTTACTGAATTTCTCTCTGTCTTCCTTGTTCTGAGACTGCAGACACAATAAATACAGAGCTCACTGAGCTTTTTTGTACTCTGTGTTTCTGGGAGCTTATGAGAGAGAGAGAGAGAGAGAGAGAGAGAGAGAGAGATGCACATACGCAAATGGCTACTGCCAACTCCTCAGAGGCAGCTGCCCTCTTCGAAAAACTGCTCAGAAACTCATTTAAGGTAACTAAACATATTCACAGATAATTCCAAAAAATAGAAAAGAAAAGGCTACAAAATATTAAAGTACCGTTTTGCCAGCTCTTGCTTCTTCAAATCAGGAGGTGGACCATCAAATACATAGCTATCATAACAACAGCAAAACATAATTCAGAGAAGCACGAGCTTCATTCTTCTAGCATTCTTTCCCAGTGAAAACACAGGAGGTAAAGAAAAAAAGTTTACATTGGCTCTATGCCCGCCTCCAACAGCCTAATCGTCCGGTAAAGCATGCCTTGCAGATGACTGCACGGGAAAGCAGCTCAAACTCAAACACTTTCCAAGCACAAAGATCACATCAAAAGTGGATTTTCATTTTTATGGAGTATCACAATGCCAGTGTACCTGGTGACTTCACCAGCCTCATTGGTGAGCATCTGAGTCCCCTTCCTCCCAACCACAACCTAATCCCCCAGTCAAAAGAAATCAAAAACCCCAACACTCAACATCCAAATCCCAACCGACAAACCGAAACACGCAATCACAGGCATCAATCCATAGAAAGCAACTTAACGAGGAACTGATAGATGCTCATGCTGGCATCGACGGCGATCCTCCGGCCGAAGTAGCTCTCGAGCTTCCGCTCCTTCATGACGTTCGGGGCATTGTCCGCCAGTAGCTTCGTCAGTCCCTATCGAAATCAGTGGACGAAACTCGATGAACAACATTTGGAAAATGATGGAATTGGAGGAGACGGAGGTCGCACTGAACTACCTTGATGCCCATATCGGAGAGAGGGAGAGAATTGTTGCAGTGGAAATTGAGGGATGAAATGGACGGTGCTTGGGATGAATTGAATTCTAGGGTTTCGAGCTCTTCCGCTTCCCGCCTAATTTCGGAGACCAGCGCGTTTGCAGGGGGTGAAGCGTGGGAGTCACGCGCAGGTGTCGCGGCTGGTTTTTTTGGGTGTTAGTTATAAGTTCTCGGCCCGTTTGAATCAGCAACTGCTATGATACGTACGTTTCCGGAGCATTACTCCTGTGTTATGCATATTCGTACTCCTATGATTTCTTTAGATTTCCAAAATATCGAAATTAAATCTGCCATTTGATACTAATAACTTCTCATTCCTAGTAATTGAGTGGATGGGAATGTTGAATTCACATGGAAGTCGAAATCGATTAATCGATTAATATGAATTAGAGTATTTGAAAGGCCTTTTATCTACTTTATTAATTCAGCCAAGACATTAGTCTACATGTACGTCTGTAAGAAAGAGAAAATGGACTACTATAGTAATTCTTCATGTTTTAGATAAGATATTTGATGGGTCCACCCATGTCGGATTTGAGATATTCAATCGGAACAACAAATCTTGTATTCCGTCTCAAATGTGGCAACGAATTCATTAGTTTCACAATCATTTTTTAGGGAATTGTCAATGGAAGGCGAAGGAATTACTAAGTGGAGATAATCGATTACTTCGTGAAAGATATGTACTGTCACTCAGCATGAATTCTCTTAAGCCCTTACCAATTGCAACTTTTTAGGTTTTATTTATGTAATTTAAATATGCAAATCAATTCATTTAGGAGTCGCCACTAATTTATTATAAGTCAATTAAAAACCCAAGCAAAATATGGTAAAACATATCATCTAAATGTGTGTGAGCAAATTTGATCTTGCATAGCAAATTACAATCCTTTTCAAACGAATGAATTATGGTGGTGAAAGTTGACTTTTCACAATGAACTTCAAGGTAAAATATTTAATTTGCTCTTGAAATTCACAAACGAAGAAAAGAGTGAGAAGTGGCTTTTTAATATTTAATAAATATTTAAAATTGATACAAAAATATTAATTTTTAGTACCTAACAAGACCAACTAACTTAATCGAATAAAAAGAAAACTTAATCAAACTAAATTCTCAAGCATGCCACATCCTCATCTTACTATTCATCATCCAATCATTTTAGTAAATGTAGATTTAAGTATGTACAAGGAACTTTCCACATTTCATATGAGAACAAGTTAAGTAGTTCTCGAGATTTATCTATTAATGAAACGGCATGTCCTTGAACTTTTGTGTAAATATGTTCGTCTCATACCTAATTGAACAATTGTTTCTACTAAATCCTTGAATTGTGTAATTTACACTGTGAATTCTTATCATTTAATTCATTTTTGTTATACGCATCAACTTATATATTCTGCTGTCTTATTGGTGTGATTGTTAGATATGCTATTTTACTATTAAATTAGTTTTTGCCATTTGAGACCTAAATTTTTATTCAAAGACTTCTCATTCATTTGATAAGAAAATTAGAGATTGGACTCGACATATTTTGACTCCTTAACAAAAATATCGATCTTGTATAGTCTTGCATTTGCAGTTCTCGTTGCATTTGCTCTGCGTTTAGATATTAGGAACAATTGTGCATAATCCATTCGCATCGAATAAAGCATGGAACTGGTTATGAGTTTCTTGGGTCTTGGGCCGATAGATGGCCCAGTATGCGAAATGAGTCACTTGAGGTTCCAAAACCGAGCCCGCACGAGCCCGGCCCTAAGCTAATCAAACTCGGCCCAATGAAGGGAAAGAAAGCGCGGCCATTCAAATTTCATTTTGCTGATACTCATTTTCGAAGCCGATTCCGGGCTGAACACATAAGATGCAAGGAAGGCCGTGTTCAGCTACACGCGTCGAAATTGGAAGAAAATGCAAAGGAGAATCAAAGAATGAAAGGAGGCATGCAGTTTCCATCTTTGACAAAGGGAGCAATCTCGGCATTCATGGACCGTTATTCACAGCCAAAAGAGAGCAAGAAAATCTGGGCATAAAAAAGCGGAAGATTCTGGGCAAGTGGGGATGCGAATTTTCAGCATATAATCATTGCCAGAGTGACTAGTGAGCTTGAAAAAGAAAAGGTGTAAGCTTTTCTTCACGGCCAAGAAAGAGGAACCCAAAGAGAGTTATGGTCGGCAAGAGACAGAAAAACAGGGGAGGCAGAATCTCGTGGAGGAGGTGGAAAAAAAAAAGGATGAGAGAGATATATGCAATTTCACAATAAGTTCGTTTAATTCACTCTTGTAGCATCTTCCTCAATATTCACTTTTCCTTTGCACTTTAATTTCCAAGAATTTTATACCTCACACTTAAATTTCTCCACCATTTTATTTCAAAGCCCGGCGCACCTTGCACCTGGAAAAAGCCAAAAAACGAAATCAAGTTCGGCCCTGTTTTGAAGTCGAACAATTTTTGTTCAAATTAAAACCAATGTGTGAAAACACCATCTTAAGAAAAGGGTGTGTAAAGGGGACCGGCATTTGGGGAATTCGCAAAAGTCACCATTGACAGTGACGGATTGTTCTCACGGACCACCCTCTTAAGAGGAAACTCACTTTCCAACTAGTGTGAAGAATACTTGCACATTTAATGGACAAGAATCACTTGGAGTATGTCATTTTTAGAATTAACACCTACTTGTAAACCACCTTTGGCTTTTTGCTGTGTCTTTCAAAGCCTGCAAATGGACAGGAATTTCCTGAACAATTTCGTAACCACGTGCCACTGTTTATTTGACTTTTCTTTGTTTTCACATTCAACCATTAAATCCAAGTATCTAGCAATATTGCAAAAGACGAGGATCACGTTCTCTTGCTTTCACACGCACAACAACCAAAGATATTTACAGTGATTTTTTTCTTTTTTTTTTTTTTTGTTACAAACCAAATTAAAACACCATCTTTGAATTTCCTTATCCATATATATGACGAAAGCTTCCCTTCAAATTAACACCTTATATCTGTTTCTTGTCCTTTCGACTATGACCTTTTAACAGTAATGTAAGATTAAAATCAATAATTTATGAAAAAAAATGTTACAATTTATTAGATATATTTGTAATGCACATCATCCACAAATTACCAAACCTTTCACACATGCATATTATAGTGTGTACATTGTGTATAGTCATATTATGTATAGAATTATGATACCATGCATCTACACTTTATTAGTTCAAATTATATAATAAATTATTGCAATTACTTGTATAATGCTTTTGCAAAAAGCCTTCAGTTTATCTATCTTTTTATGAAATGATCCTTCAATCGAAACTCGTTACCACCTATTTAGATAGTCACAATTCACTATGTAAGGCTTTGAATCCTACAATCACGTTGTTGAGTCCACGCCAGCTACAACTCATCTCCACCATGGACGAAAACCTCGCGTGTGAGTAATTCTTTTTAATCTCTTATATTATCGTAATTGCTTTTATTGGTGATACCAGCCACGTGATACTTCATAAAAGGAGGTTAAGATCATGATACATATATAATAACTTTAGTTTAAGTAAATTAATTAATTCCAAGTAAGGTTAAGATTCCGATATAATAATTATGATTTAGTAATTACATTAATTCCAATCACAAATAAGTCTCTTATCTTAAAAGCTGTTTTCTTAATAGTAATGGTGTTTTCATGGAATTCTCATCTTAATATTTAATTTGGGAAATTCAGCGGCCAAACCAGTGCAAAACAAACGACATATACATGAACAGAAACAGATTAATCAAAAGATGGGAGTGAGCCAAACCAATTTGATAATTTATCGCCTCCTTTTCGGGAAGGTGTTCTTTCAGTGTGCCCCTCTTTTTGTTTGTGAAGGCTTTATTAGTAATGGGCTTGAGGCCCGTCCGCCCAAGTTGGGCCGAGAAAGCCCGGCCCACGGGAATAAGGCCCGTGGAAGGAGAGAGGTATAAAAGGGAGGAGAAAAAGGAAAAAGGTACCATTTTGTTTTTAAAAAGGAAAAAGACGTACGTACGCTTCCTCCCTCTCCTCCTCTCTCGTCGTTTTCTCCAAAAAGCAACAGGAGGCGCCAAGGCGATTTTGCTTCACCGCATCAAACAGACCAAGTTTTCTCTTCCTCTATCGGCGTCGGTGTTTAATCCGTGGCTAAAAGGTACGCTCGAATCCGTGGTGTGCTTTAGGATCGGTGATACGTGTTGTTTTTCCCGGGCTTCGCTTCCGCATTGATTTAGGGGTTCGATTTAGTGTCGAATCAGGTTTTTCGGGGATCAGTCATTCCCAACAGTTTGGTTTGTTCTTTTCCTTATTATATGGTCAACAGTGTTTTGACCATGTAATAGATATGTGCAATTGTTTTGCGTTTGCATAACTCGTCAACCTGATCATGTCATCTGCCTGAGGGCGAGGGAGGGGAGGGACTAATAAAAAGTGTAAAGAACATGTCTATCCCAATTTTTCTCATAATAAATCATTTGACGACATATTTTAAAGAACTTGTTAATAAATAAGACAAATCGATGGCTTGCTGCCTCGATTGAATCATGGACCTCAACCTTAAGATTGGAGAATCTCATATCACAATGAAAATAACAACAGGGTAATCAGTTTAATAGAATTTAGAATTGAAATTTGCTCAACTAATTGATTTGATTTACTTAATCGAAAGCTAGGACGCCTCATTATCATTTTATATATAGGTAATGTGTCACATCTCAAGAAGGTAAATGGAATCGATTTGTCTTTACTAAATATCTTTTCAAATAATGTCTAGCGTGTAATATCCCAATAATGTAATCAGTAGTCTTATGCATGGTAATGTTCCAAAGAGAGAGGCTCATTTGTGAAGTTTTTGATAAACAAGATAGCATCATCAAGTCAATTTCAAAAGGAGTATCGATGTAACATCACTAACTACTTTATTTAGATATGTGTTACTGTATTGTCATGTGAAGTAATCTTAGGATTCTCACTTCATCTTAACTTAATACTAGTCATGGGGATAACTATACAAATGGTCCCTGAACTAAACTTGTGTTCGTCCACGAACTTTTAATTTGTTCAATATAGTCTCTAAACTATGTGAAAATATCTAATGTTATCTTTTCATTAATTCAAATTCAATGACAACATTGAACATTTTTATATAATCCATAGACTAAATTAAACTTGTACCAAAAGTTCATGGATCACATTAAACAAATTAAAAGTTCAAGGACAATATTGCACATTGGGCTAAACTTTAAAGATAGTCAATCATGTAATCGATGCATAACATAAATTTCCTTAACAGAGGGATAGTTTAATCTTCTAATGATTGGCATATTCTAAATTATAGTGGATCTTCTAAATGATATGTAATATGATTTATTAATCTTCTAGGATCGAGTGGTGAGTGGATCGTGTACTTTAGAACTAGAGCTGTCATTTAATAAGTGAGGCTCACCCAATATACCTTACAGATTGGTCGAGTTCAGAGTTTAAGGCATTTCAATTTGCGCTTCCAAAGATCTCTTTTTAGGACTTGATTAGTGTACCCAACAAGAGTAGGGGAATATATTCTGTCTTGAGAGTTTTGATTATGTATAGTTGTGTACATCACTTGAGATTAAATTATTTATTAATTTGAGGTTAAAATTGCATGTGAACTTCAGATCGTGACACTAACTTCCAAGTTGCCTCCGTTACCTCTGAACACATAATCCTAACTTCACAAACAATAGAAAGTCGCTACATTTTAGGAATATTTAAATTTTAGTTCATATATATATATATATATATATATATATATATCAATTAAAAAATCGTAAGGTGTACAAATTAAAGATCTCTTACGACCAATATCTGCCATTCATTTCAGAAATTTGCATTTTCAAGAGAACAGAAAAAAAAAATTCAACGTCGAAGAATATTGAAATAAACACTAGCAACTTGATATTTGGTATTTCATCTTTTTTCCCACACGCAGGGCATATACACAATTTTTCGTGGCCACTAGATTAGCCCATGAATTTAAGAGCAAAGTTGTCAATTATAGAAGGGAAGAACATGAATAACCGCTACGACTAGATGTCAGTAGTTCTTAATTGAATAAACGGTACTGTCACGGTCGGTAGGGATTAACCAAGTCTTTAAAGAGTCTCAGACATCTGATTAATATTAAAAGGTTGATGACTAACGTTACTTTCCTAAAAATATTTCACATTATGGGGACAAAATTGTCATAAAGAAAAATCTTAAATTTATTGTATGGATATCGATTCATAGCCTAAACTTTTCAATTTGGCAATTTAATTCTATATCCTTTGATGATTTACTAATTTAGTCATTTCGATTAATTTTGATTGGAAATCGTTAAAGTAAACCTTAATCGTCTTACATTGTATGGCATATGCTGAAGTTGACGATGTTTGCAATCTTTCAAATTGTCCAGGCAAGGGCTAAGTGGACCTTGGCATGGGCTAAGGGCTGTGACCATCGCCAGCTGTCGGCAAGAGCTTGTCGGCAACCCTCTCCAGCCACAATGAAAGAGAAAATAAATGTGAAAAAGAATACAGACAAGCATCATTACACCTTTAAGCAAGACGCCTTGAATTTCGAGTTAGGCCATGGCACAAAAGAGAGAGAGGGGGAGGCAGAGATATATGCAGGCAAAGGTGGGCCTAAGTCGTGGAGGGCGTTGTTGGTTTTGATCGGGGAGTGACGGTATTCGTAGGGGACAAGGATGGTAACCTTGATTGGCATTACGGTGGGGGGAGAGAGAAAGAGAAATGGGGTGGTAGAACAAAAAGTATTTCATATGGTGTAATAAATCAAAGCAAAGTGAGTATGTTTACCGTACCAGCACCCAATAGAATGACTTGCACATTGCATGAGTAGCATGGATTGACCAATTAAACTACATCAATTATATGATCAGTGCATAATATAAATTTCTTTAGTAGATGGATAGTTTACTCTTCTAATTAAGAATTTCTGTTTGAAGATGAACGTTATCGTAAATGTCAATAACTTAGAGTTGTATATGATATAGATACAAAGTTTGATCGGATTTTTAAAATTTCTCTAATGTGGTTAAAATAAAGAAAAACTCAAAAATAACCTTCACTTTGCATCCTAATTTCACTTTATATGCTTTATTTTTAAAGCTATGAGTTTCTGATTTAAAATTTGTCTTTAAATGAATGGGACGTGGAAACTAGAGGTGTCAAACAGGTGGGTCGGGTCGAATTTGGGTCAGGTCATTAATGAATCGACTCAAATTGACCCATTAACCCTTTAGGCCTAATGTAAAAATTTTGATCCATACCTAACCCGACTCATACCCGACTCAACCCATATTAATAAAATATTTTTATATTTAACCAAATTTAGGAAAACTTATTCTTATGTTTTTTTTTTAAAGATTATATTACTAAAAACTTCCAAGCTTACTTCTTATATATATATATATATATATATATATATATATATATGTATTATTTTTTTAAAATGGTATTGCTAAAATATTTTTATACAACACAAATTTAATGGACATTTTTTAAAAATTTTAAAATAATTATTTAAAAAATCGAATTTTAATTATTTTTAAAAATATTTTTTTATTATTAATTTTATTTTTAAAATATAATTTTATTTTTTATTTTTTCTTTTTGGTTCTTCTTCTTCTTTGGCTGGCCGGCGGCCACGACGATGGCCGACGGCTGGCCATAGGCGAGCCTCAAGCTCGAGGCTCGAGCCTCGAGCCTCGCCGAACGTCGGCGAGTAGGGGTGAGCGCGGTTCCCGGTTACCCGGAACCGGTTTCAGAACTAGAACCGGTTACTTAGGGCTCCGAAGAAAAGAATCGGACACCCTCTCTCTTTATCTCTCGCAGACTCGCACGTTGCCGCCCCCTCTCTCTATCTCTCAACCTCGATCCCGCACATTCCCTCGCCGCCTTCACCAGCGTCCCTCGAGCTACTAGCCATCTCCACGCCACACCGCCGCGTCTCCACCTGCGGAACCCGCGAGTGCTGCTAGCGGTCCGATCTTCCGCCGCCCCGCAACCATCCGGCGCCGCCCCGCCGATATTCCCACGCCCCACCTTGCTGGTCACCGTCGCTCCGCCCACCAATGCCCGCAGCCACGACCTAGCACCGCTGCTCCTACTCTGCCCGTTACAACCCCTAGCTCCGCCAACTATCCCTCTCACCCACGAGCTCCACCATGCAGTAGAACGCCTCCGTGCCCCTGCTCACCCACAATTACCGCCAGCTGAGGCCGTCCCGCTTTCGCCGATGAGCCGCTCGCTTGAATTTCATTTTTTGTCGCTTGTGGCAGAGTGACTGCAATTAGCTCTATCTTGTTCTCTTGGTATTGTTCTTTCTCTTTAGTTGCAGGGGGGTCTGTTTGAAGGGGGGCTTTGTTTTGTTGTCTGTGAGTAGGTTGCTCGATTTTTTCCTGCAATTCAATATGAGATTCGAGGCCTAAGCTTGTTGCATGGGTTGATAAAGAGTGGGGATGATCTAATTAGATCAAAAACATTGGAATATGTGTAGAACGACAATGGGCACTATGAAAGGGAAAGAAGGGTCTAAGAACCTATAACTTCTTCTTTTTTGGCCGGTGAAAGCTTGGAGTCGTGAATAAATTATGTTACCGATGAAAAATCTCTTAATGCACCACTCTTTTACTGAAGCTGGATGAGATAATTTTCTTGCTTTTCGACTATGAAACATTCGGTTGGAAGAAGGCCATTGTGGCTTAAAGTTAAAGAAATCAGAACAAAAGTAGAGTGTATAATGATTGGAGGATGTGCTTAATTTGGTAGTCTGATCTCAGGGGAAATCATATAGATAACCTCTTTGATTGAAAAATGTATGCTTCATCCTTTTTAAAGCTATCGATTCACGAAGTTTGTGATTCATCTTGTTTTGGAGCGTATATGAGCTAATTTTGTGCACCATAACCCTATTGTGTTATATATGTAGAGAAGTTGTTCAATGCTTTTGTAATGAACAGTGGAAAAATGAAAAAATAAAAGAGAGGAACTTCTATGTCTTGTTTCTTTTTCACTTGAGTTTTTCTCCTCTTTCTTAAGGAGGAGAATTTGGTTGAACCAAATTGGTTCCACTACATAGTACAATTAGGTCTAGATAGCCCATGAGGAACTTATATGTTTTGTTCTAGACGATCATTCGTTCTTGACATTTCCTTGATTTGCTGGTATGAAGGGAGTCTCATTTCTATGCTAGACATTCTTGTTCTAGCGGTGTTTTATTTCTACTTTCTAGTTTGCTATTTGTTTTGAAATTTCTAATTATATTTTATTATTGTTATGTAATACGAAGTTAATGTATCAAGATAACATGTCAATGGAGGTGGAGGGATATGAGGAGATGACTCCGATTACGGAATTGGAGTTTTCCGGCTATGAAATTGAAGAAGAGGCACCTCCTACCTCGAGTGCCACAAATAAGGTACTCGGTTCTCATTTTCCCCATGATAAGAAATATACATCCGAATGCTGGAATCATTATTCGAAAATTAGTGATAAGGATGAAAAAATATATCAAGTGAAGTGCATTCATTGTGAGTCTATGCTTAAGTACCGTGTTGCTAACGGTACTTCTGCAATGAGGAAGCACTTGACCACATGCAAGAGGTTTCCCTGTAATCTAGATAAGAGGCAGAAATTATTTGTACCATGTAATGTCAACATGGCTGGCAAGGCAAGAGGAAATTCTAGTATTGGTAGCGTCTTATTGACATGGGCATTTAATCAAGAACGGTGTAAGCACATGCTTGCTCCATTCATCATCCTCGATGAGCAACATTTTTCCTTGGTTGAGTGTGTTGGATTTCATGAATATGTTACTGATTTACAACCTCTCTTCAAACATGTATCACGTTTCACAGTGGCAAAAGATTGCATGAAGTTGTTTTTATGTAAAAGAACTTATTTGAAGAATTATTTTGAAAAGATTAATTTTAGGATCGCACTCATGACTGATACATAGATTTTCAATCAAAATCTGAATTATTTGTGTCTCACTGCACATTTTATTGATGAAAATTGAAAGTTGCATAAAAGAATCATCAATTTTGTGGTGATGCATAGTCACATGAGTAGGGAGATTGGGAAAATGGTGGAGGAATGCATTGAGGAGTGGGGAATAGAAAAAAAAAGAAGGTATCCACAATTACCGTGGATAATGCTAACTCAAATGATGTTGCAGTTAGCTACTTGAGGGAAAAACTTTCGAAACAAAAGTCGTTGTTAGATGGTAGTGTTATGCACATGAGATGTACAGCTCATATATTAAATTTGATTGTGAGAGATGGCTTGACTATGGTACATGACTCCATTGCACGTATCCAAAATATGGTTAGGTATGTAAGGAGCTCTCCCACAAGAGCCCAAGGATTTCAATATTGCATTGAAAAAGAAAGATCACTTATAAGGGTTCGGTAGTTCTTGACGTCGCCACTAGATGGAACTCCACTTACCTCATGTTAGACACCGCCATAAAGTTCAGAAAAACTTTCGAAATGATAGAAGATCATGATTCATCTTTTGTAAGTGAGCTTAATCATAAAACTCCTAGTGAAGATGATTGGGATTATTTTTTCGGATTTTCTCAAAGTATTCTATGATGTCACCAATCAGATGTATGAGACTTCATATGTTACTTCAAATGATTATTTTGAAGGGATAACTCTTTTGTATAGAAATTTGAAAGATGCGATCAATGCTTCAAATCCAAAGCTTCAAGATATGGGTGTGAAAATGAAAGAAAAATTTGACAAATATTATGGAAGCTTGGATAAAGTGAATATGATGGTGTTAATTGCGGTTGTGTTAGATCCTAGAGCCAAGTTAAATTATGTGAGTTTCTTGTATGGACAAATTTATGATGATGAATCGAAAATTAAAGAGATGCATTACAAGGTGAAGGATACATTGGAGCGTTTGTATGAATTTTATAAGCAATCTTCTCTTATTTCAAGTGATCAAGATTTTTGTGGCCATAATTTGGGTGCAAGTAGTGGTAGTTCCAATTCCAATACCAATACGTGTGACATCCAGATTTTCGGGTCCTGATTTCGATTAAATAAATTGGACATTCCATCGACACAACTACAGTGTTTTTCTCTGAGTTGGCCACTCACGAGATAACTAGACTAGCTGGATAAGCTATTAAGGACTTTAAGGCATATAGACTTGAGAATTCGACCAATGACCGAGTTCTCGACCGTGACTATTTTTAGAGGCCATTGCGACATAGTATAAAATCGAATTAAGATCAAAGATAGGTCGATTTGACTGAGATGAGTGACCGATCATGGGTGATTCCACTAAATTGGAAAACTCTCGTCAACTGGCACTAATTTGATTTTACTGTCATTTTGGTACCCTGTGTCCGTATTTGAATCCTTGAAATTTTCACAACAATTGAGAGTCGCCATTGTGTCGAGTGAGTTCATTGTAGCTCGAAGAAAATCGGTCACGAGTTATTTGTCCTAAAAAGTTCTGAAAATGCCTAGTAGTCTAGGTCACGCTAAAAACGTGTCGGAGTGAAATTAACAGTGAAATCGAACCTGAATTCAAAAATTGAGAGTTCTGTCAAGTCACAATTCATTTTAGGAACGTCGACTCATCCTCAGAATATTTTTCTATAACTGAGATTTTTGGCAGAAAAGCAAAGTAAGGCCGTTTTTGTTCGAAATTGTCAGAGGGCCATTTTTCATCGAATCTTTGGGATGCAAGTTGGATCATTTGATGGGGAAAAGTCATAAGAAGGTTGAGGACACATGGGTTAATTTAATTGAGTTTCAATTGGATGGAATTGATTGAGAATTGATTAAATTAAGTGTACAAGATTTCATGCTACGGCGGAAAATGAAATTGCAACCATTGGAATAAGGTTGTGGGAGATAGTGGAGTGTGACATCATCCATGAGGTCATGGTGGGCCATGAGAGAGAGAAAAGTGGTCCCCTCCTCCTTCTCTCTCCTCCCTCTCTCTCTCTTCCGTCACCTCTCTCCTCCCTCTCCCTACCGTGCGACTAGTTCTGCTTCTCTCCATCTTCATCTTCTTCTTCTTTGGACGCCACCAACAGCAGTAGAGATCAACCAGCACCGCCGTCTCTGTCCTCCGTCGCACACCTCACCGTCACGCCGGATTGCCATTAGCCGGCCCCCTCCTTTCCCCTTCTCTGTCCGTCGAGCAGCTTCTCTTCTCCATCTCCGATTCCTGCTTGAAGACCGTAGGGATTAATGGATCCCCGAAAAGTGGATTCGACACTAAATCGAACCCCTAAAACGAATGCGGAAGACAAGCCCGGGAAAATCACGTATCACCGATCCTAAAGCACACCACGGATTCGAGCGTACCTTGTTAGCCACAGATTAGACACCGATGCCGATAAGAGGAAGAGAATTTGTCCCCGTTCGATCCGATGACGCCTTGAAGGGAAGAAAAACGTTGCCTTGTGCTACTGTTTTTCTTTTCTTTTGGAGAGAGAGTGAGGGAGAGGGAGACGTATGTACGTTAATTATGTCAAAGGGTGCGTTCTCCCTCTCTCGCATCCCTTTTATACGTCCCTCCATCCATGGGCCCTATTCCTGTGGGCCGGACTTTTAGGCCCAACATGGGCGGACGGGCCTTAAGCCCATCATTAATAAAACCATCAAAGACCCATTAGATCTGAGGACGTCGGAGTGGCCAACAGTCCGATCAGACTGCCGTCGCGCACCCCTCGCTCGCTGTCCATCCACCCGCGAGCTCCCGCGCCTGCTGTCCAGCTCGCACGCCGTTCGTGCGTCCTAGTTGCTCGCGCCAGTCGCCCTGGCCTCTTCGCCGTTTCCCGAGCTCCCCTGAGTGTTATTGAAGTCGCCTGAGTCGTTGCTGCCGTAGTCCAGCTTCTGGAGTAGCCCGCCAAGTCCATTAGTCGTCGTTCGCCTATTGCACACCCAGCCATGAGCCAAGCCAGCGAATTGCGTTCTGCTCATTTCTCCTCGCTGCCTTGCCGTTTCTGGTCCACCTCCGGCCACCGTGAGACCCCGCCATTGGCCGTACGGCACCGCTGCAACTCCCCCGCCCGTTTCCGACCCAAGCCGGCTCCGGATTCGCCCTTTCCTGGCCTCAACCAGCAACGGACAGCAGCTGGAAAAATGGGTATGGCAAGGGCTATTTGGCCCATTTTGGTTGGCTTCCCGACCCCGGAAGCTAGGCCTGTCTTGGAGACTATCGATCCTCGCGCCATCTTCGTCAATTTGAGCCGCTCGAATCGTTAATCGGGTGAGTTTAACTCACTAATCCCCGCTTGGTAGGTTAATCATGTTTAAGGGGTGTTTAAATTAAACTAAGTAGGTTTAGGTGATTAGATTAATTTATTTAAATGTTAAGTGGATTAAGGGATGTGAATAGTTTAGTGGATAATTAAGTAAGACTAAGTAAATGTTTGGATTAAAGTAATCTTGTTTAAGACTTAATTAATTATTTTAAATTAAATAATTAATTCGAATTTATACTATTATTTTTTATTATAATATAATATTATTTAATTTAATTTTCGAAATAAATTTAATTATTTATTATTTTTCGAAATTTTGACCGGGATAACAAGTGACCGGAATTTTATGTTGATGATCGTGGTGAAGTCAATTTATTTAATTGAGCTCCAATTTGAGCTAAATTGAATTTACTGTAATTAATTATTAAATTTCGGAAATTAAGGTTGAAATGGCCGACGACCGAAATTCCGTGGTGATTGTCGTGGTGCAGTCCATTTATTTATTTGAGCGTTAATTTGTGCTGAATTGAATTAATTGTGAATTTATGATTTATTCCTAAATTATTTGATTTTGGTTATTAATGGAAAAATAACCAGCGTCGGTTTATAGCGCCAAAAAATATGTAATGGGTTGTTGAAATTGGTGGGATATTTGTAAGTAAAATAATTATAATTTGGCTAAGGCCAACCGTGTACTCACAACGGCTATTTATCGTGAATGATAAAAATGATGAATTGACTATATGATTGGAGTAATATACTATATCGGCTTACGGTCAATATGTCAGCTTTGGGTGAGTAGTATACCGGTATACTATATCAGCCTACGGGCGATATGTCAGCTTTGGGTGAGCAGTATATCTTATTATCAGCTTTGAGTGAGCACATACTTATAGTATACTAAATTGGCCTGGAGGCCCTAATCTATCAGCTTTGGACGAGCATATATATATAGTATACTAAATTGGCTTGGGGGCGCTAATCTATCAGCTTTGGGCGAGCTATGCTATCTATTTTCAGCTTTAGGTGAGTAGTCCTAGACTATGGTTGGACTTTCTAGATAGTATTGAATGTATCGACTAGGGAAAGGTCGTGGTGACATGTAATCGATTAAGTCGATTGATCGCTGAGTCGATCTAATTGGTGGAATGTGATTGATTGCTGTAGTTATCAATATTATTGATTGAACTGATGTGCAGGAAGGAACTGATGCCAAGGTAAGCCCTTTGACCTATATTGTGCTTAAGCAGCCCTTATGACGTATTGGCTTCCTAATTGGGTCTTAGTGGGGTAGAACTTGCTGAGACATAGTCTCATCCCAGTTTGGGGGAAATATTTCAGGTCCCTAGATGACGATCATGGAGGACCGGAAGTCCTGGAGTTCAGAAGGTGGAGGTTGAAGAATCGGCAAATGGGTCTGACTAGTGGATGTTA
The DNA here is from genome assembly GCF_016545825.1 of Eucalyptus grandis. Taxonomy (NCBI): domain Eukaryota; kingdom Viridiplantae; phylum Streptophyta; class Magnoliopsida; order Myrtales; family Myrtaceae; genus Eucalyptus; species Eucalyptus grandis. The sequence continues at coordinate 27,886,674 of NC_052613.1, forward strand.
AGACAATCCCCTTTTTGATAAGTCGTCAATTTTGTAAACAGCCTAAGTTTGTAATTAACCAGTTTGTCTATAAAGACTCATCTTGGTTTGAAAAATATGATCCTACTTTTCTATCCATTGTTTGATTGTCTGGAGATTTTATTAGGCTTCCGCATGCGTATATAAATGAATGGGTCGGCGACCTTCCTGGGACGTCACAAATAAATTGACCAATTAAAGGATGGGCGCGCGCCCGAGGATCGGGGCGTGACAATATGGGTGGTAGTGAAGGAATAAATAAGCATAACGCCCAAGTTTGGAAGAAACTGTTTTTATACCCGAATGAACAAGGGCGCGATGACAACAAGTCCGAGCTTGATGAGTATCTTCAAGAAAAAAATGAAAATAATCTTGGTCTTGACATTTTAATTTGATGGAAGACTAATGGCTCAAAATATAAGATCCTTTCTTTGATGGCTCGAGTTTTTTTGTCAATTCCTGTAACTACCGTCGCTTCATAATCAACTTTTAGTACATCGGGTCATGTGCTTGATGGCTTTCGGAGTTCTTTAACTCCAAAAGTAGTTGAAGCTTTGATTTGCAGTCAAGATTGGTTGAGAGCCGTTCGTGTACCGCTTGATGTTGAAGAGTGTATTGAGAATGCAAAACAATTTGAGTTGGGTAAGTAATGTTTATATCTTTATATATTGTAATTCTTTTTATATATCCGATAAGTGAATATTTTATTTAATCTCTTCCTTTTTTTTTTCTTTTTTTTTTTTCAGATATGGTTGGTCGTAATGCGGAGATTATCGTTGATAAATAAAGTTGGTGGTGTCGCATTTGCAATGGGTCCAACAGTGAGAAGTTAAGCAAGGTTTTTTGTTGGCTTTGTGCTGCTTTAACTGTGCATAAGTTGATTGATGAGCAACTTGTTTGTCGTAATCTTAATGCAAGCTCCTCTTATGTACATTGAATTTTTGAACTATGTTATCAAAGAATTTAGGAGCTTTTAGATGGGCAAAATGGCATGCTTCGTGGAGTATTATCAATATTGATTTTTTTTTCTGTGTCTTTACTTAGGATTTTGACTGATTTTCTTTTATGTCTTTGCAAGGTTTTGCTGTGCCAAATGAATCACAGGGAAATGTTGCAGAGTTCACACTATGGAGTAGATGAAAATTTGAGATCTTGTTGGCACTTCTAGTTTTTCATCTCTTTAGTATATTTTGCTTTATCATTTTCATTTGACTCAGCTGATGAGGCATATCACATATGGCAAATGTGATAATTTAAGTTTTAGTACACATATATTGACATATGTGAGCACAATAATTATAGTTAATCAAGCATCTACTTTCCTCTTTGGAAACTTCTTATTAGTTTTGATTATGTGTGTCCAAATTCTTGACAGTTGGCATTGGTATGTTTGCTAAGATGTGGGAAGTTACCGTATAGTATACGTGTACGTTGTAGTTTTTCTTTGGTAACGTGCGCGTACATTATAGTTCAAATCTGAAAAAATAAAAATAAAATAAAAATATGCTGTTGGAACTTGGGATCGACCCCCAGGGTCGGTTCCGTGTTCTCGGTTTTGACGGGATAGGTTTCAGGTTTCTCATTTTGAAGAACTTGTACCCGAGGGTAGGTTCCGGGTTCCGCACGAAACCGAACGGAACCTGGAATTGCTCACCCCTATCGGCGAGCCTCCGCCTCGCCAGATCCGGCGAGCTCGAGACTCACCGGCGTCGGCTAGCTCAAGCTCGCCCCGCCGGCGTCAGCTCACCCCTTGCCGGATTTGGCGAGGCTCGCCAACGTCGAGCTAGCTCGAGCTTGCACTCGCCGATCCGGCGAGTCTCGAGCCTCTCCCGACACCGGCGAGTTCGAGCCTTGCCGAGCATCAGCGAGGCCTCCGCCTTGCCAAATTCGGTGAGCTCGAGGCTCGCTTGGCTGGTCGCTAGCCATTGCCATGCCGACCGGAGGAAGAAGAAAGTAAAAAAAAAAAAAAAAATTATTATAATTATAATTTTGGTATTTATAAAAACATTTTTTAAAATTAAAGAGAAAAGAGTCTTTCTTAAGACCCACTTAAAACCAAACCCATTTAAGATCCATTTAAGACCCACTTAAAATCCACTTATCAAAGTAAACTCATTTAACTACTTTTTGTCAAAAACAAGTGACCCATATATGACCCATTTATGATTTAAATGGGTTTAAGACCCATTTTGACACCTCTAGTGGAAACTGATAGTATGATAATCCATTGATTGATCAATGAAACTCCTAGGAAACTTCCAAGATGGCTTGTAAAACGCGTTCCACATGTTGGCATGTCCTTTAAATGTGACTAGTGGACAAGAATTCATGGAACAATTTTGTAAACCGCGTTTGAGGAAGACTCTTCAATACGGGTCCCTCGTCTAGCAATGCAAGTTGGAGGTAGACTTGACTTGCTTCCCTTGCCAGTCTTTTCTTTTGAGTAGGTTTTGTTGGCTCTTGCCTTATCACTTTCTCTGCAACTAAGCAAGAGAAATAGTGGAAGACTATTGACTTCTTTCGTCGGAAGAAAAGAAGAGGAAAACGGAACAAAGCGAGCAAAGATATTAGAAGACTTTGGCTTGCTTTCCCGTGTTACAAGCTGTGAAGTAGATTATCCAACAGCAACGATTTGGGACTTGTGTGATGTCTAGACAAATTATCCAATCAAGATTGATTTAAATATGATAATTCATCGTCCTTCTCATTACTTTCTTTTTAAATTATAAATTTAAAATTTAGGATATGCAAGTTGCAGCTTTAAAAATTGAAATAAAATATATCAAACTGCTCATGGCTGGATCATAATCTATAAAATAGTTCGCATTGAGAATTTTGCAAATCAATCGAATTTATAAATAAAAAAAATATTGTCCGTGGCACTCTACATTCACTCTATTGCTAAATCTGATTATCTAGGCCATTTCACAGCTTAATTTCCAAAATAAAGCTGTGTTGCAATCATCTTACTTTTAGTGTGATGATAGATTTATTTGAGTTTGATTTTATGTAATCTTCATAGATATAATCTGTGATTTATGGAATCTCACAAATATTCAAAATATTGTCAGAGTCTTTTATGTACCTATCTTTTTGTTTAATCTATGGTATCATATATCTTTCCATATTGGTTCGGGATCTAAATCTATATACTATAAATGATCTTTTGAAAAGGTAGGGCATAGTCGAGCATTCAAAAATATTGTCGGAGTCTTTTATGTACCTATCTTTATGTTTAAGGCCCGAATCGATGCATGCTTCGATGCTAACACGTGAAATAATCAAATCAGGCAGAAGTACCTCAAATTTTTTTCTGTTAAAATGACATGCACATTGCATGAAATGACGGATCACACCACACCAATCATGAAATTGCCCCATAAAACACATTGCGATTATAGAAGGATAACGTAGCATTTAGCTAAGGATTTCTGTCTATAGATGAACAATGCCGCAAATTTCAAGAACTCAAAGTAGTAATTGATGTAGATACAAAGTTTGATTGGATTTTTCAATTTTTTCTAATATAATTACAATAAAGAAAAGCTCAAAAATCATATTCATTTTGTATCCTAATTTCAATTTATATACTCCATTTTAAGGCTACGAATCTCTAACTTCATTAAACGTAAGGGATATGGGAACTCCTAAGATGACAACTCATTGATTGACCAGTAGAAACTTCTACGAAGCTTCTAGGATGACTCGTAAAACCCATTCTATTTTTCGACACATCTTTTAAATGAAACTTATGGAAAAAAATTTCCTGAATAATATTGTACACCGCCTGCCATTTCTTCTTTCAAACCTTTATTTTTACTCGTACTAAAACCAAAGATATTGACAATCAATTCTACTTGCTTTACAAATTTTTCTTGCTATATAACAAATGGCACCACTATAAAATAATAATAATAATAATAATAATAATAATAATAATAATAATAATAATAATAAACAAATGGCACCACTATGATATCATGACATTTTAGAATCAAGCAGAGTCATCTATTAAATATTTTTTGATAATCCATAGTTAGGATCTCCAATTTGCCTCATCAGCTAATTGAGTTAGTCTTGCGTAGTATTATGACAATACTAACTTCTATCTTGTTTGTATATGTTTTAAGAAAATTAAAATAGGAGCATAGCTAGGATTCTAAGATTGCACTGTTGACTCATGCATGAACTAGTTAATACTTAGTAGGCCTTCTATATTATTAGGTTCTAGGGTTTATCCAATAATATAATGCTAGTTGCATTTTTTTATCGTTGAATCAATGGGGTTGAAATATAATGGGTCCCTTAATTAATACTAGAACGGGTATCGCATTGATTCGGAATATGTGAGTCAAAGTAATTTTTTTCTGATGGCTTAAAATCTTATTATTTCACGATCCATCTCTCAGTGAAAAATGAAGCAAAATATATTTCATAAAGAGATATGTATATTTTGCTTTACTTATTCTAAGAAAATTGTGATTCACTGAAATATATTAAAATGCGTTTAGGGAAGGATTATATTCTCTATTGCACTTTTATCATCCCAAAGATGGATTTTTCTCCGCCTATTTTTATATCTAAAAAATTTCCCTCTACCATAGATTCCTTAGCTTTGACACAGTCCACTTATTAGCCTACTATTTCAATTATCGAACCTACTCCCTTAAAGGCCAAACTTTCTGATGATTTACAATTTCATCCCAAAAACCATATAATAGAAAAGTGAATCTCAAACCCATTCGCCCACACATCCATCTCCAAATGCCAAAAATGCCCTCAACAACACCAATTATCAATTTACAATCGCCATCCATACAATGGAAACAAAAGTCGCTCATCCAAGAAAATGGCACTTTCGTAAAAAAATTGCTAGACGAGACTTTTAACAATGGCATCAAGATCCTTCACTCTCTCCCTCTCTTTCCTCTTCCTTTGTATCCATTATAAGGTCCTGTACTGCGCTTTCCCTCTCTCTGCATAGAGTTCTCATTCTTCAATTCTCAAGCATTCACTTACTCCCTCAGCCTTTTCAAGTCTCTCGCTCTTCGCTTTGCTGGAAACATGGCGGTTTTTTGGCAAACACCGACCTCTTGACGGCTCTTTCCCTCACGAGCTCACCTCCAATACTCCCTTTTCCAGCCAGACCTCGAAGAAGCGCAAAATGCTAGTGAATGAGATGAATTCGCAGGCATCATCTGGACCTTCCTACGGGGTTTTTCTAAGTTTTCGATGACTAGACACTCGTCATGGATTTACCGATTGTATTTATCATGCCATGGTAGATGCTGGGATCCTTGTCTTTAGAGATGATGAATCCCTCCGTGTTGGTGAGAAAATTAGTGATGAACTTCTACAAGCAATAAAGAACTCGGAGATTCACATTCCCATATTCTCCAAGAATTATGCCGCGAGTCACTGGTGCCTTGAAGAGCTCACACACATGGTTGATTGCAACTCCAAATCTGAGAATAAAAAGATTTTGCCCATTTTCCTGGACGTGGAACCTGATGATGTCAAGCTCAAAACAAAACTATACAAGGAAGCTCTTTTAGAGCACCGGAAAAAGTTATGCACTGAAGTAGTAGAATCATGGAAAAAAGCTCTTATTGAGGTGGGCGAGATAAAGGGGTGGAACTTGAAGAAAGACGATGGGTAAATGTCTTAACTTTTCAACTGTCACATGTAGATTTCCTTTTTACTCCCTAGTCCTTTTAAATGTGGTATTGTTGTTGAAAATTTAATTTATTCATCTCCTTGATTTTAAGTAGTTTAATTAGCAGTCGCGGCCACTGCCGCTATTGCTATTGGCCACTGTAGCGGAGAGAAGAAATTCTCACTGGCAGTGGTCAATGGTGGTTGCTATTGGTAGTATCGCGGCGATAGCTTCGGGTCAATGGCACTATTGCGGGGGTAGCGCACCCCATTCATCCTGATTTTCTCCTCTCACTCTTCGTCTCTATCACAATAGCCACGAATAGTAATGGATCTCCGAGTAGATCCACGAAGCTGCTGGCTAGCCACCGCAGCAGCTCGTCCGTCAGTCGCCACCATTTCTTCGTCACCATCCCAACACCAAGCCGCCAGAAGGCTCCAAGCCATCCGCCCTCGACACCTTCTTTGTCTCACTCACTGTGGTGAGCCGAATCCAGGATCTGGACATCCGGTCTGATGCCACCGAGCCTATATCCGGCGTAGCTGACCTTGGGTGACCCCAAATCTGGTGTCACCCAAGGCCAATGATGCCATCCCTGGTGGTCGCAAGGCCATGACCCCAGTGATGTGGAGAACTGAGGGCAAGGCCGAGGTGGGGGGTCAACGGGGCGCAACGGGCAACGGCACCAGAAGGCAATGGTGACAGTGCAGGGAGGCGAGCGATGGCAACGGCGGCATGGCAGTGGCAACGGCGGCATGGCAGTGGCAGGGACCGACGGTGATGGTGACTGAAGTTGTGGAGTGGAGAGAGATTGGCAAAAATCAGAACCGCATATATGTCTAGATTCTTTTGCGTTATTCCTTAACATGTGAAGGCAATTTAGTCACTTTGGGAGTAGTTTTACAACATTAAAGTTATCCCTAACATGGTTGTTCTCTTATGGCAGCCAAGGAGAACTGATTCATTCGGTAATTTGAATGGTTTCGGTTAAGCTGAAGGTTGCATATCAAAATGTGAATGAGCATATAGTCGGAGTTGATGATCGTGTAGAAGCTATAATCCAAAAGTTGGATGTGGGATCTGATGGTGTACGGTTTTTCAGAATCCACGAAATGGGTGGTGTTGGCAAAACAACCCTCGCTAAGGTCGTCTTCAACAAACTAATTTCTAGCTTTGACCAATGTTGTTTCCTTGCAGATGTTTGAGAATCATCAACAGGCAAAGATGGTTTGTTAAATTTGCAAAAAAAATTGTTATCCAAGCTCCTTGGTCCTCATTCTATCAACAAAATTGATGATGTGAATGATGGGATCAACAAGATTAGAGAAGCACTTGGAAATAAAAATGTTCTCATTGTTCTTGATGACGTGGATGAGAAAGAACAACTGAAAAGTCTTGCAGAAAATGGCAGTTGGTTCGGTTTAGGTAGCAGGATTATTGTAACTACTAGGGACAAAAGTGTTGATGCAGCCCACATTGAAGACCGGCTCTCTCGACCAAGAAGATCAGCCCGCATTAAAGCTCGACGAAACCGAGAAGCCATAACGACATCTTGAGTCCATCCTGGAAGTTGGAAAGACACCTTGCCACGAAGACTTATGCTTTTACTATTTCTGCTAATTTTAATGTCCTTCTTTATTTCTCTTAGTTTTAATGTTCTGTCTTTATTTCTCCTAGTTTCAATGCTCCGTCTTTATTTCTTTGACGATATAAGCCCAATTTCTTGTAGAAGACGAACAGCTTTTGATGAATGAAAACTTTGCTTGAAGCAAGTATCGTGAATCTTGTAGAGTTCAACCCTTGAAAACCTAGAAGAGTTTTAAGAGTCAGAGCTTTTGAAATCTGCATCCTTGAAGAGTTGCAGTCATCAATCTAGAAGAATCGGTGCCCTCAACTTCCTTGGAGGCCTAGAAGAGCAACCAACGGAGTTTCTATCTTTTCCTATTTTGTTCGTTACTTCCAACCCAATTTCGACTACCCTACAGTGCTTATTTCAGAAAACCCAAAACATAGAAATTGTAGATCCAGAAGTCTTTGTTCATTTGGCTTTGGAATCAGGTTGATCCGATCTGTATCGATAAAGATACGACTGTTCTCCTGAGCTTGTGCAGTGCTGAAATTACTGTTCGTCCCATTTCTTGTGCGCGAGTCACTCTCCCGATCCTATTGTTTGAGAAAGCCTCCCCTAGGCTTGCATCAAGTGTCCTAATTGAAGGCCCAAATGTTTTGACTTACGAAGTATGTGAAATGGAATTTGATCATGCTCTAAAGCTTTTCAGTAGGCATGCCTTCAATAGCGACTCTCCACCAAGTCATCGTGTCTCCCTTTCCAAAAAAATTGTCGATACTTTAGGAAGGCTTTCTCTAGCTCTTGAGATTACGGGTTCATCCCTACTCGGTAAAGTCGAAGAATTATGGATTGACACATGGAAGAAGCTACAAAAAGCTCCTCTCAAGGATGTCCAAAAGAAATTGATGATAACTTACGAAAAGTTAGAGTATGAAGAAAAGGAAGTATTTTTGGATATAGCTTGTTTTTTTGTTAATGTGGATAAATCATACCCTTCCTACATGTGGGATGAGTGTGAATACCACCCACAAATTGCCATTGATGTCCTCCTTCTCATGTCCTTGATAAAAATCAAAGATGAGAAAACTTTGTGGATGCATGACCAAGTGCGGGACCTTGGAAGGGAAATCATCCGTCGAGAGAATTCAAAACATCTTAGTGAGCGTAGCAGAGTGTGGAAACATGACAAAGGATTGAGCATTCTGCAGCAGAAAGAGGTAAAAAAAGGGAACGACAATTTATTTTCCTGTGAATCAGTATAGACTATTCTTGCAAAAGGAACAATTAATTGCTATTAACCTTGACATGTTGACTTCTTGGTGTTTCCACTGTCAGAGAAGTTGCAAAGTAGAAGCATTGTCAGTAGGAATTCATGCAGTATATCCCTTTCGTGAAGAGATTCTGACACGTGAAGAATTTGCTGATTTACAAAAATTGAGGTTCTTTGAAGGGAGGTTTGTGTCCTTCGTTGGAGACTTCAAGAATCTTCTCCTTAATTTAAGATGGCTTTCTTGGTGCGGCTATTCCTTCAAGACAACAAACTTTCATCCTGCTAATTTAGTTGTTCTTGAGCTTTCAAGTAGCTATATTTCGGAGGAATGGATTGGTTGGGACCAAATGAGAGTATGATATGAATCCCACTTGTTGCAAAAACATATAATTTCTTTTGTTTTTCTTTCCCTAAAGGTCGTTTCTTAATATATATTACCATATTGTTTTGCAGGAGGCCAGAAAACTAAAAGTACTAGATCTTAGCAATTGTCACTACTTAAAGAGAACACCTGATTTGTCTACGTGGGTGTACTTGGAGAGATTGATTCTTGAAGGCTGTGGAAACTTAATTGAAATTGACCATTCCATCGGTATATTAAAGCTCCTTACTGTTTTGAAAAGTCTGGGTAGTGCTCATCGCCCAAAATGCTTCTATTATCTTAAATATAAACATCATCTCAATATCAATTGTCACTTTACTAAATTAATTTTACTAATTAAAGACCTTTTAAAATACTTCATGAGCTTTATTGTTTTTGAAAGACACTAAAACTAGTTAATATGATACAATCTTGTTAGCTTTATTGGTTTTAGGTTCTCGGAAAAAAAGTTAAGAAAAAGGTGGGTCAAGCCAGCTTGTCATGGGGCCTAAGCTATGTGGCATGCTTGGCTTGCTGGCACAACCAATTGCAAGCCGAGCTAGTCAGACTCGTTTGTCATCCCTACACTGAATTAGGAAACTTATCTATATTTAAATACTTGATTGGATTAATTGAAATTTAAATGTTTGAAAGGAAAATATATATCACGTCAGGAGATAAAAAAATGTAATATATAATCTATTTCCAACCCCAGACCATTTGGTATTGGTAGCCAATAGTAGATTTGGGTCGGCTTCACAGAAGTTCAACAGCATAAGGCATTTCGAAGTAAAGTGTTTTGAACATATTCTTTCGGTTCTGATATTCCGATGCAGGCATAGGAAAATTTCATAAAGAAATGCCATTCTCATTCTCGGTAATTAGGGCAAAGACTTTCGTCTAATCCATAGGCAATGTTGTTGTCTCTTTTGGGCAAGAGACCCAAGCTTCACGAAGAACTTCACAACGTCGAAAAGTTGATCGTTTCATCTCTTTGCTTTCTTTTATGAGAAATTGTTCTTCGCTAACTCATTATTGTGTTCGGGCTCTCTCTCTAATATACTGAAATTTTCCCTCAAAGATTTCTTGTTCATTTCATAAAAAAAACTAAAGATCGAACTTGTCGGTATCAAAAGACTCGGACCCCTTAACAATAACGTCAATGTTGCATAGTGTTACATTCGCATTTTTCACTGCATTCCTCGCATTTAGGAAGTAGAGATGACTTTATTTAGGAATTGTGTGTTCCCTTTGAATATAAGCCTGGGTCATTTTGTGAAATTTCTTTTAAATTGGGCTCTTAACTCATGGAGTTTTTAAAGTTCGCCCATTTGAGCCCAGCCTCAATATGTAGCTTGGCCACACTCCCTATTCCTGGGCCTCGTTGAAATTTCATCGTGTCGTGCTTGTGCTGTGCATAGGTCATGTATATGCCGTGCATTTCCATACACTTTTTCAAAAAGGACTTCTGGCTAAGGATTAAGAAGAGTTTTTCATCTAGAATTTTGATTTACTCATGGTTAGAGAGCGCATTGATGGGGTGATCTTTCACTCGCCTCCTCGAAATGTGCCTCGCCATCATTAACGACAGCTACGCGAAGCTCATGTGAGCAGTGGCCATGTGCATTGCCTCGGTGTTGTCAAACATGGCCTCTTCTTCATCAGGATGGGGCCAATTACGTAGGCGTATAACTCTGATATCTTCTTGTTGAAGTTGCACGCGCAAAGATACACACTAGCGTTGTCGTGGACCAGGTGGTGAGTGGAATGTTATCGATCACATTCTTTTTGTCATACAAGAGGATCCCCATCCGCAGGATCTTCTTCTTGTTCATGGCGATCGCAAGCATTGAGTGTTCATCTACAAGATGATGCTGGAGATGCAGCGGCTTACACAGGAGGACATTGGGCAGTTTTTGGTTAAATACACTGAGTGGAGGTCCGCAGCGAGGGAGATGGAGGTGCAAAGGAACAATGAGGTTGACGGCTGAGCGATGGAGGAAGCAGAGAGGAACGATTAAGAAAATGAGTATAAGATAGGGAGTATCTCGTGAAAATGGATGCATTTGTTAGGGTTTTTAGAGCAATTATGCATTATATGAATTGGGTGATGTTTGCTGATGTGGACAAAATCAAAAAAGAAAAACCATGTTAATTTTCCAAGAAAAAAAGTCAACAGAAAATTCTCAAGAGATAATTTTGGTTAGGAATTGCGTGTCCAAAATGAATATGAACTTAGGCAATTTTTTGAATTTCTTTAAAACGGGGCTCTTAACTCATTGAATTCTTAAAGCTCACCCATTTTTGCCAGCCCCACTATGCACTTTGGCCACACTCTTTTTTTCTTGACCTCGCCGAAATTTCCGTGTCATGCATGTGCCAGAAGTGTGTTGTACATTGATTGCGAGTGCTGTGCATATTTAGTACACATTTTCTAGAAGGACTTCAGGTTAAGGACTATGGAGAGCTTTCATATATAATTTAGATTTAATCATGGTTAAAGTGTGCTGGTTTGACACTATTGAGCGGGAAGGACTTTAGGAAGAAGGATAGTGAAGGAGGAACGAAGGACTTTAGCCAATGAAGAGTTAGAATGCTTCTGGGAATGTAGAACTCAATACAGAAAGAGTAATAGAATGGAAAAGTTCTTGATAATTCCTTAGTACACGTTGCATTACTATCAAACTTAAGCGAAAATTGAGTTTGAATTTTAATTGTGCCGATGCAACTAGTAAAGTCAAGAAATTTGGTTCATGACCATGTAATCTTACCGAGCGCAAATTTGGATTGTTAACTATGCTTGTTCAAAAGCTGTGGTGCCCATGGAAAGTCTACCTAAAAACAATTAGGAGCACAATAGCCTAATTGTGAAGGCACTACCTGTTTATTTTGTGAAGCAACAAGAGTGCTATTCATGCTGGAATGTCATTAGAGCTGCTATGACCAACTTGATCCTCCCAAAGTCTCGACTCTAGAGATCTCTCTAAGATTGAGATACTTTATTTAAGTAGTAGTTATGATTCAAACTAGATATCTTATAACAGTGTGAAACTCTCATGCTAACATACGAGACATGACCGTTACAAGTCGTTGCCTCCTATTATTCTTTTGTTGGAAAAAAGAACAAACTGTTTGACAAACGAAGAGATTTTGCATGTGGGTGAACACGAGTATATGTGGAAAAAGCGAGGAATGGGAGAAACTCAATCCCAACACCAAAGCAATGCTCTTTAGGGTTTGACCAAAGTTATAGAGCTTTCTTTTTTGGAGGCCGAAAAGGATGGGGAGCGGGGGGGATTGATCTACAAAATAAAGCTCAAAAGTTGATAGGAGGAATGGAAGGTGGGGTTTCATGCATGTTACCATGCGTAGGGAGGTACCAACCTTGTTGTATTTAATTGAAAAATGGTGGGTCAAATCAAAGAACATGAAGTAGGGATGCATCATAGAATAAAGATAACAATTGCCAACAAATTTCCTTTCTATCCAGCCAAATCCAAGAAGGAAAATGATGACCAAAAGGAAAGACCCTCAATTATTGTTTACTTAAATCAATTTAGTCCTTTGAGATCAAACATGTTGTCTAAAAGTGCATCACTTTCGTGAGCCTAAATTTAATCAGACAGAGAAAATTGGAACAGATCATACTTTCTTTTTGTAAAAAGGGTATAAGGATATCCCCATATGTAAACCTGGAAATTGCTTAAGAAATGAGATGCAAGAAACTCTTAGCTCTATTTGGGACATTGGGAAGAATGAGGGGAATGAAAATTTGAGTGGAAAATGTCGAAATATTTTAAAGTTATGCGCATCTTCTCTACATTGTCCTCCCTCAAGTGTCTTCGAAACATCATTAGCGCCTGTTAAGAATTTGTTGTATCACTTTGAGTCAATTGGTAAGTCACTTTCGTTCCAAGCAAGGGGCACTATAATAAGCTATTAGATCTAGAAGCTATCTCCTCGTAGTATGTAGGTAAAGATGCCCTGTAGTTTTCAGGTCAATTCTTCATTTGCTATGTGGTGACTGCAATAGTTGAGATCGAAAGATACCCAAATCCATCCCTTTCAAAGCTGTCAGCGTCATTAATCATGCATTTGATGTACTTCCATTGGATATGGAGATTGACATGATTTCCTAATCATCTTTCTCTATAAAAGACAATGAAAGATTGTTTTAGGCCTAATCATCCTCCCCTTGAACTTCTCAACAGCGTCTACGATACTTTCAAGATCAGATGACGTCTATTTCTCCGATCGAATTAGGCAGACCATCCATACCGAGATCAAAAACTCCTTGGCAAAATCACTTCCTCTCGACCTAGCTCGAAGGGTTCACTACAGATTGGATCAGCACTTGAGATCTCATATTTCTTAAGCACAAAGTTCAAATATTTATCTCACCACGTTACCAATTAAACCCTAAAGCAGGGTGATCATAGTCCATTACAGATGTTGCAAGTATCTCTTCTTAGCGCGTCCTGTTCCATATTGCATGAGAAAGATCTCAACACATCCCCTGTTAAAGTTTAATTTCTTGAAGGATGGGACTCAATATCCAATAATCTCCCAATAATTGGTGTAGATAACAAGAATCTTGTTTATGGCAACCCTAAATGCAATCCATGTTAAGCTAATCCCTTATAATAATACAATAGTGGAAAGATTACAACAGTGGTTTTTATTGTCAAGGTTTTTCATATATGGAACATTATCAACGTTATTATTGAATCGCTTAAACTTTTTAGTTTAAAAGGCAAGGTACTCACCTCCAACATGTTAGAAGAGCCGGAGATCGAGATTAATTTCTCGCACTCTTCTTCATTCGTCTGTACGTTAGCCTTCTTTCAGTGCGTGGGTTTAAATGTTACTGCAACGGACTTCTTATAAACCAAGCAATTCGAACATTCAAAACAAATTATTGTCCTCTCTACTTTACCTAAGAGGACAAGTGTCGAGGTTTTCTACACGCACGATACATATGCAGGTACATAATTAAAGGAACGCGGGATCGGTGCCGGGGTTTTAAAGTACCTCATCCGTGGGAAATGCGGATGGGATCAGGTTCTCAATTGGACGTTCGGCTAAAAAGTGCTTGGCAATTGGGTCCTATATAGAATATGGATGAATGGTGCACATCCATGTAATGTTTCTCCGACAATGATATAGCATAACCTAAACAACACTTTCTTTCCTCTATGGCCCCCCTTCAAACACCTTTACAAGTTACAGATCCACAACTTTTCTATCCCGACAAGTAGAGAATCGGATAAGATCACTAAGGTACAAGCTTGGAGGCTGTCCAAACACAATGTAATTTCAGGTTTTGTGCATTAGACTTGTGATCATGGAACAAGACGATTACTCAACATCATCTAGCGATTATTTCAAAGCCATTTGTCCTATGCTGCTGCTGCTGCTGCTGCTCTCTCTCTCTCTCTCTCTCTCTCATATATGACCATAGATTGATGATAAATTATAGTTAATTGGCAATAAATTAAACGTAATTAGTGGAGGGAACAATGCGAAAAGAATCGAAGATCCACTGGTAAGTGATGAGTATTCTATTTCTTGTCGAGTTCGAGAATCACAATAGCATCAGGATGGATCAAATCTGTATTACTCCTTGGCGATATGCTAATGGGACTCATAAACTTTTTCGTCCCATCGCTTTATTTCGAAGAGAAACTAATGATGATTTGTGCTACGGTTTCTCTTTTAGTCGTTTTTATTAAGTCATTTCCGTAAGAAATGTGTTATGCAAATCACGTTGAATGACCTACACAAATGAAAATTTAGTATTACATGAATCACTCCATAATTTGCTTTTTTCTTCCAATGTCTAGGCCAATAAGCTATTTTATCGAATCATTTTAACCATTCAAAATTAACCAATCTGGAAATCGTTTTGCTTTTTGAACGTGAATTACCACAAATTAACCGGAAGATTATCTAGAAAGTTAAGGAATCCGACTCTCGCTCAATTTGAGGAGACCTTTTGTATTTCGTGAAACTATCTTCGTCATTTAGCATGCGAAGCATATCTCTAGCAGCTAATAAGCATTCACGCATGCGGCCATCAAAATTCTTAATCCATTGTCTGCAAGTCAAATCTAAGTCATTCCATTCAATGAAATTGTCACAATCTTGTCGACTATATTATATGCATATGATGGACTCCCCAATCTCCAATTAAATTAATCGAGGGGGAAAAAGGGTCTTTCGAGATTTACAAGCTAAGAGAGAGAGAGAGAGAGAGAGAGAGAGAGAGAGAGAGAGAGAGAGAGAGACGATGGGGATTGGCGATCAATCTGAAGCGTTGAACGTTATACACAAAGCCTTTGATCAACTATATCTTCTCTGCCCACCAAATTGCTAATAGCATCACCCCCTCTTTCTCTCAAACTAAGCTTCAAAGGCCTGAAGTCTCCACCATGGTTAGCTATACTTCACCTCTCCGCTACACTTCACCGCCACCCTCTCCCCCCTCCAACTTCTCTCTAGTATGATCATCTTTCAATGCGTTCATGCAGGAGGAGGGAAAAGCTATAACCAAGACAGGCGAAGACTCTTTAGGCTCATGGAAGAAAGGAAAAGGAGGATTCCGAGCTTCCGCATTCATTTTCGGTAATTACAATCGATGCGTTAACTCCAATCATAACATCCCTGGTGAAAAATCGTAGATTTTATCGGACCTCTTATGTTATTGATATATGTGCAGTCCCGTAT
The DNA here is from genome assembly GCF_016545825.1 of Eucalyptus grandis. NCBI lineage: Eukaryota > Viridiplantae > Streptophyta > Magnoliopsida > Myrtales > Myrtaceae > Eucalyptus > Eucalyptus grandis. Next base: position 27,902,275 of record NC_052613.1, read on the forward strand.
CAACAGTCTTTTTTATGTCGACGTTAGCAGAAGTAAACATCTTCTGTTTTTCGTGGTTGTGAGTCGTCACCGTCTATTGGACTTGACATTTTCACCTTCTTTTTTTCACTCGACAGTCCAGTCGGGGCTCGACAACATGGGGTTCGTCGCGAACATGGCGACCTTGGTTCTATACTTCCTCTATGTGATGCACTTCGATGTGGCAACCGCTTCTAACACTTTGACGGACTTCATGGGTTCAACCTTCTTGCTCACGCTCGTTGGTGGCTTCATTTCCGATACCTACTTGAGCAGATTCACGACATGTCTTATTTTCGGAAGCATCGAAGTTTTGGTACACTGATATTCTTCATTTGGGATGACACTGACTTTTGATTTCAGCTACAACTCTAGGATCGACTTTGGTTCATGATCTAGTCTAGCTTAATGCCTTGTGACTTGCGCTAAATTGCATGCAGGGTTTGGCAATGTTAACCATTGAGGCCCATTCCAAGCATTTACACCCGGACCCACGTGGGAAATCAAGCTGCATCCACGGAGGGACAGCTACTTACTTCTATGCCACCCTCTGCCTCTTGGCCCTCGGCTACGGTGGTGTCCGTGGTGCGTTCCCCGCGCTTGGCGCGGATCAATTCGACCAGAGGGACCCTACCGAGGCTGGCGCTCTCGCCACCTTCTTCAACTATCTCACCCTCTGTACCACGGCCGGCGCCACCATTGGGGTCACGGCCATCGTGGGTCAGCATGAACAAAGGTTGGCACTGGGGTTTCTTAATGGCAACAATCGCTAGCTTTATTAGCTTTGTCGTTTTGGCTATGGGAAAGCGTTTTATCGCCTGCAGCGGCCCGGAGATAGCCCACTCGTCCGAATTTGGCAGGTATAGTTATTGGGTTCCTTCTTCGATTAGTACTAGGAGAGAAATTTTGGCAACCAACGACATGCATGTGCACCCATTAATCTCTACCGTATGTGGTGAGATCTTTAAAGTTACTGCAACCAGGTACATGTGCAACATGTTTGGAATACAAAAGGTTACTATATAACATGGGTTTATGCGATGTAGTAAACTGCAATACGGTCTCTAATTACATGAGCCAAAAAGTAGAAGATTCCGCCACTTGGATACCATTAGATCGAGCGAGATCCATACCATTAGATCGAGCGAGATCCAGCGGGACACCTCTGCTTGGTCCGGCTAATTTATTTTCATAAATAGATATCTAAGTAGGTCGAATTCAAGCCCACAATAAAAATTTATCGCGTCATTCTTGTAAATCAATCTCGGTATATGTAGTCCAATGAAAAAGCAGATTAGAGGATGGAACTCAAGTTTGTTGCTGTCATAATCGGACAGGTTGTGCTTCTGGCCATCAAGAACAGGAAGTTGCCTTTACCAGAGAATTCAGCTTACTTGTATGAGATCGGCGACAAGGAGAGCAGTGCCTTAGCAGTGGCCAAAATCGCTTATACCGACCAATTCAGGTAAGAACGCGTTAACACAACATCGATCGACGAATGTAGATTTATCCCAACGCCTAAATAATTATCGAGCTGAAGGCTCGGATGTCGATCCATAGTTTGGCAATGCGAATGACTGATTGATCTTATGCTCGGGAGCAGGTTCCTAGACAAAGCAGCAATCTTACTGAAAGAATCAAAGCCTGAGCCCTGGAAAGTGTGCACAGTGACCCAAGTTGAAGAGGTCAAAGTCCTGACCAGGATGCTTCCAATCTTGGCCAGCACCATCATCATGAACACATGCATGGCCCAACTCCAGACCTTCTCGGTCCAACAGGGCCAACTCATGGAACCGCACCTCGGGACCCTCAAGGTCCCGGCACCGTCCATTCCCGTCATTCCCCTCCTCTTCATGTCCATCCTCATCCCGATCTACGAGTTCATATTTGTCCCCTTTGCCCGCAAGCTCACAGGCCACCCGTCGGGCATCACACAGCTCCAGCGTGTTGGGGTTGGCCTTGTCCTGTCCGTGATCTCCATGGCCGTTGCTGGGATTGTTGAGGTCAAGCGACGAAACGAGTTTAACAAGACCCCTCCCCATGTCATTAGCCTCTTCTGGCTGTCTCTGCAGTATGGCATCTTCGGGATCGCTGACATGTTCACGCTCGTCGGGCTGATGGAGTTCTTCTACAAAGAGGCGCCGGTCGGGATGAGGTCACTCTCAACGTCGTTCACTTGGCTCTCACTGTCCTTCGGCTACTTCTTGAGCTCCATCTTTGTGAACATCATCAATGCGGTCACCGAGAAGATCAGTCCTAGCAAGCAAGGATGGCTACATGGGCTGAACATCAACAAGAATAATGTCAATCTGTTCTACTGGTTCTTGGCCGTCCTGAGCACGCTCAACTTTGGAGTATACCTGCTCGCCGCCTCTTGGTACAAGTATAAGACGAACGACCCTGCTGATTCAGAGATGGAATTGGGGGCCACGGACGGCATGCCTCTAATTGCAAGCAATAAGCTGACGACCGACCAAAGCACTCAGAACGACCTGTGATTAATCCTGTTACCTTTGCAGCCAAGCCTGTCAGCTAAAGACGATAATGCTGCAGAAAAAACGGAAACTGCTGTTGAAGGAGATCATGTAAGCTAGGTGCAAAGCACAATCAACTGCAAGATTAAGATTGGTATATTGGGAAATAGATTGTCCTCTACTTTGCCTTTAGTTTTGGTTGGGCCGACGTTGCGCGTGGTGTGCAGTGATCAGTCAATTGCAGCTTATCGGCACACCCTTGGCTTGGATTCTGAAGTTAAGTTTTGATATGGGTTTTCGGTTTCTATATAATTAAAAGCCGCTTTTACAAAGTCTCCGGTGTTTCTTCATTAATCATATGTCTACAATGCCCTTCGCAATTGTGAAAGGACATCTCTGGGAACTCTTTAATTTCTAATATTACCTGATTTTTCATTCATTTTTTCTGGTGTTTTAAACTGTCTTTCCACTTTCATTGTCCGTCTCCGTGCTCGAGTCAGAACTCTGAAACCATCTAACTGGAAAGCCAAAAGCATGCACAACACTTGTGCAGCCTCGACGAACCCAAGGCAAAACCGATCTCCAAGCACCACCAGACCGGCAAACCACAAATAAAAGACTAAACAAAATAACTCCAAAAACCAGGATTGATAGATCGAGAAAAACCAGGATAATAAGATCAACCCGTGGTTGCTAGGGGAGAGCTCTAGGAGTATCTTTTCGGTGGTGTTTAGTGTTTAAGGTTTGTTAAATGTTCTTATGACGAGGAACGTTTACAAAATGTGCATTGACGCTTATGAGGAGTGCTTCCACGTGAGGTTTTTGTTGTAACCAGTTTGTATTGGTCTTTCCCTATGTCGATGAAAATGGGGCAATAATTTACCACTTTTAAACTTGTTCATGATCATATCTTTCTCGGAACTCAACCAACTAATATTAAATTAACCCCAGCAGCAACCAGTCATGATATTCTAGCAACATCAACCCCAAACTAGTAATTATAGTTTTGAAAACAAAAAAGATGAAGTTGGAAAAAACACCCATAAATTTTACATGGAAAACCCAATGCAAGAAAAACACGAAAGCGTTTAAAAAATTTCCACTAATCATCAAGAGTAACATGAATAGTTCATCACTTGTCACACATATTGAGAATCCTCATTTTAGCAAAACATCAGTACATCATATTCACAAAGGTGGTTTAATCCGAAGAAGCAAGAAAGATCAAACCGCTCCTGGTGAAATTGTGAGACAATTTGGAGATGGATTTCAACGAAGAAAACTTATCAACTTGTAGATCTTGAACTCACTAATAACATATTAGTTTCAGCCAATTCCGACAAAGTTTCACCATCAAATCTAGACTACCTCTTTAAAGCTACACTCTCTGCCTTTTTTCTCTGCTTCAGCGAAAGCTCTTCTCTCTCTACCTCTATCAGAAAGTTCATCATCTTTTCTTTTCTGGTTTTTTTCTTTTTCTTTTCAAAATGATGAGCCAGCCCCCACAAGGTGGACTCAGCCCAATAATTCTCATCCTTTGCCTTATAAGTGAAGCTCTATCATGCCCGCTTTATTTTTGCAAGAATCTAATCTCATCATGGGCAAGATTTTAATCATCATATTGTTATTGGTGTGGACTTACTCAACCGGACTTCTTATCTAGTTTCTCTTAGATCCAATAATATTTCACATCAATATATTTCGATCTTGAAAGTAACATTAGATTTTTGGTAAGGTAGATAGTGTTTGCGCTATCATAATATTTCTCTCACTTCAAATCAAAATCCCGTAGAAATTTCTTCATCCACAAGAGTTACTTAACTCATTCGGTAATTACAATATACTATGCTTCGGTTGTAGACAAAGCAACACATTTTTACAACTTGATTGCCATGAAATTGCCCTTGTAGCAAAAGTCATCATGCAACCTATGTGAACTTTCGAGAGTCAATGTCAACAACATAATTTGCATATAACAATGAGCTTCCTGTTTTCACAACACAAGTAGAATTTGGAAGTGCCCTTAGGATAACTCAATATCCATTTTTTAGCAACCCTACACTCTTTAATTGGATTTGAGAGAAACTACTTATAACACCAATTGCATAAGCAAAATCTGGTCTTGTACAAACTATGACATACGTTAAACAACCCATGGCTGATGCATAAGTAATTTCCATAATCTCTTCCTTGTCTTTCTCACTCATAGGCAACTTGAAGTGCCTAGCAAGTGGAGTACTTACTCGTTTGCATTTCCTCATATTGAATCTCTCAAGCACTTTTTCAATGTATACCAAAGTTTAAAGTTCTTCTGAATACTAGTAATTCTCATGTCAAGTATATGCTTAGCCAACCCTAAATCTTTCATCACAAAAGTTTTACTTAACTCATTTTTTGAGAATTTTTTGTAAAGACACAAGAATTCGAATTGATCTTACCATATTTATGATTTTCCATGAATGATTTAAATTTCATGTATGACTCACATGTTTAAGACACTATAAGTTTTTCCTCAACCTAAAATATAATATGCTCCTAGCATTTAGCTTTAAAACCCTCTGACTATTCTATATATTTTTTCTTCTTTTAAGTTTTTATAAAGAAAAGTTGTCTTTGGGTTAAGCCACTCAATTTCTATATCCCAAGTAGCTGCTAAACCAAGAAGAATTTGAATAGAAGATGTTTGTACCACTAGTGAAAAATTCTTTTCAAAGTCAATTCATTCCTTTTGAAGAAAGCCCTATACAACAAACCTAACATTGTATCAAGGTCACAAGCTATAATTTTCAGTCTTTAAGTTATTACACCTACTTGTTTTTCAGTATTCTCTTGTCTTTAGGCGGCTTCACAAATTCAAATTGGTAGTTCTCCTACAAAGATATGAGCTTCTCTTACATGGCTTCACGCCACTCATTTATTTGGTCACATGACACAACCTCTTAATAAGTTTTGGCTCTCTTACGTTAGTGAGTAACACATGCTTGTTCAGCAGATATCTCTGCGAAGGTCTGCCCTCTCTTGTAAATCTTCTTACTTGAGGCATGACTAGTTCTTCCTGTTCAATGGTCTATTCTAGCTTAACGGGCCACGTTCAATTTTTTTACTTGTCTTAGTTGAAGAATCGACATTCTGTGTGGAGTCAACGGCTTCATGATTGCATGATTTCTTTGCAATTCCCCCATGATTTCCACCCAATAGGACACGAGGATTTGGGTTTAGACTTGCAGAGTGCTAAGTTGCTTTCTTTGACCTTTCTAACTTGTTGATATGTTCAATAGTTTAATGCTCAAAGAAAATCACATCTTAACTTTTAAATATTTTCTTTGCAACTGAAACTCATAACCCGTAACCAAATTTTTAATGTCCATAATCTAAGAAAATACATTGCTTAAACTTGTCATCGAGCTTGGATCTTTCATTTATCGGAACATGAATGGTTTGCCCCCACAAAACTTTTGATGATTTTATGAAACATCTTTCCCACTCTAAACTCTTTGGAATATCCCTTTAAGAGGCACTGCCGGAGAAAGCTTTGATCAATAAGAAAAACAAATGGAATGATTTACGTAGCTTCATGTGAGAGAGCATACATTGAATCCGATTATTAATTGTTCAGTTCATTCTCCACGTTACTCTATTTTGTTGCGTTGTTTTCGGAGTAATCTTCTCAAGCATGATATCATGATATTTATGATAACATTTGAACAAGCCTTTATATTCACCACCATTGTTAGCTCAAACACATTTAAATTTCTTTTCAGTTTCTCTTTCCATGTTGACAAGAAATTATTTGAAAGCTTCAAACACTTGGTTTTTAGATTTCAAAGTAAAAACTTACACTTTTATAAAATAATCATCAATAAAAGTTACAAAATATAATGCACCGCCAAATGTTTTAGCATCCATGTAACAAAAAGCCATGTGAACTAAATAAAGTACATTTGATGTCATGTGACAAGAGGAACTATGAAATACAAATTTAATTTGTTTACCCATTAGGCAATGAGTACTTTCAATCATATTTTTCTCTTTTAATGGTAGAAGGTTTTTTTTTTTTTTTTTTTTTTTTTTTTAAATGAGAGCTTCAAGCCCCTTCATTTTGAAATGACCAAATCTCATATGCCAAAGTCCAACCGAGGAGTCCTCTATTGCATTTACCTCCTCCTTGATTAACTTAACTTGCACGGGCTAGAGATTGAAAGTCTTTTTTCCCTTAGCCACCATCATTGAACTTTTCATTGGTTTCTATTTGCCATCGTAAACTATATTGCAGAAACCATCATCATCTAAGGCACATGTGGGAATCAAATGAAGAAGAATGTTTGGAACATATTTGACATTTCTTGGAAGCAAATTACACCCAACATCAGTTTCTTAATAAACATCTCATGCCAATAATCTTAGAAATATGACTGTTGTCCATCCTAGCACAATAGAAATCAACATTGCGATAGGATACGAAAAATTCATGCCTTGAGGCAACATGAAATGAGATTGTGGAGTCAACAATCCAACTAGACTCTTGGCATGTCACGCCCCGATCCTTGGGCACACATCCTTCTACTTTGTCGATTTTATAATGCGATATTACAGGACTACGTATCGCCGGCCCTTTCATTTATTAAGCACATGCGGAAGCGGTTATAAATCCCCAAACAATAACACAATAGGATAGAAAAGTAAGGCCATATTTTTCATATTGAAATTCACAACCAAACTTTTATACATGGCATAACTCAAAGTCTATTCACAAGATTATTCATAACATTCTAGTCACACTATTCACATTTAGACATGATTCACAAAAGAGGATGTGATCTCAGTTCTCATCCGGGTCGTACTTAGGATCATCCTAATCCTCTTCTGACTCTTCTTCACTAAGCTCACATCCTTCAAGCTCTTCATCTTTTATCGGCTCATCGTTCTTTTCTGGTTCCTTCTTCACAGGCTCATCTACGGGCCTGAAATGTTGTCCCACAATCAGGATGAGACTACGTCTTAGTAAGTTCTACTCTACTAAGACTCGATTAGGAAACCAATACGCTAACCGGGCTGTCTATGCACGCACAGGTTAGAGGACTTACATTGGCCTCAGTTCCTTCCTGCAAGTTAGTATATATATCAAATATACATCATCACATCACATCACCCAATCAAATCGAATCATTGATCAATCAACCTAGTCGATTACATGTCATCCAAATTATCTCTTGATCGACCCCTTCCATACTTTCTATAAGTCTGATCAACATCCAAGACTACTCACCCTAGGTGATATATAGATAGTATGTTATCTTATCTCCATATGACATATAGAGTCATCGAGCTATCAAATCATACCGTACTGTCTCAAGATAATTTGTAGGATTATCGAGCCGGTATATCATACCGTACTGTCTCAAGATAATCTGTAGAGTCACCGAGCCGTTAGATCATACCGTCCTATCTCAAGATGACATATAAAGTCATCGAGCCGGTATACACACAATTTATCATACCGTATTGTCTCCAGATGCTCCGTAGAGTCATCGAGCCGGTAGATCATACAATTTATCATACCGTATTGTCTCAAGATGCTCCGTAGAGTCATCAAGCAGGTAGATCATACAATTTATCATACTGTGCATGTCTCAAGATGCTCCGTGAGTCATCGAGCGGTATACACGCCATTCAAAGCAAACAATCAAATAACCAATTTTATCATTTCCGATAAAATGCCGTGTGTGGGTACACGATTGGCCCTAGCCAAAATATAATAATTTCATTTTTATAAATCCCACCATTTTCTGTAGTCCATTCAAATATTTTTGGCATTATCAACCAATGCCCGGTTATTTTCAATTAATAACCGAATATTATTCAATTAAAGAATAATTCTAAATTTCACAAATAATTAAATTCAGCATGAAATAAAGCTCAATTAAATAAACGGACTGCGCCATGACAATTAGCATAAAATTTTGGTCAAGCCGGTTATCCTTGCTAATTTTCGAAAAATAAATAATTAAATAAATAATTTCGAAAATTAATAAATAAATACTAAAAATCCAATTTAGGCCCGTATTACCTAATTGAAGCCCAATAGGGGTCAGGAAAAATCCCGAGATGCATTTAATAAATAGTATAGGCAGTTCTCTAACTAAGTACACTAACCACCTAACTAATATGCAATGCAATTAACTAATAATAACTAATCCATGCTAATCTAACCACCTAATTGCACTTAATCAAATCTAATCAACTCTTAAGCATCATTAGTCTACTAAGCAAGGATTAGTGAGATTACCCACTTGGTTAAAAGCGGAGACCAAATCACCACGATGGTGGCGCGACGGCGGCTGAACTTGGGCTCGCGATGACACCAACGGGCTTGGGCTTGCTGAAAACAGAAACTTGCTGGGCCTCACTGAATTGGGCTCGCCAAAGTTGGGCTGCTGAAAATGGGCTGACTTGTGGGTTTTTCTGGAATGGGCTGAAGACTCAATTGATGGGCTGCTGATGGACTTTGCTGGGCCCGAAATTCATGGAGATGTTGGGCCCGTGGATTTCAAATGGATTGGAGCTCGCTGGACTTGGGCCACGAACAAGAAAACGGAAACTGCTGGGCTTCGGCTTCGCTGGGAACGTGGACTGAATGCAGCGGCTGACTTGCGTGAAGATGCTGGCGTGCGGATGAGCTTCGCTGGGTTGCTTGGAGGAAGGAGACATGGACTGCTGGCAAGGGCGGCTGAATTCGGTCAATAAGCGACCGAGGGACAGCAAGATTGACTTGCTTCGTGGAGGAGAGGGAGTTCGGTGGGGGCAGGAGTTGGCGTGGAGCTGCAGTAGGTGAAGACACGAGCTTGAAGGAGATGGAGAGTTCGTGGAGATGGACAGCACAAGAGCTGTTTTGGTTGATTGAGTTGCAGGGAAACGTGGGCTGGCGGAGTTACCGCTGGACTGGTCTGCGAACGAAGAGGAGAGAGGAACACGGGGCAGCTTTGGTCAATGATGGGGAAGCTCGCTGGTTTTGTTGACTCGGTTGAGAAGAATTCGATGGTGATGATGCTGGCATGGGCAGCTTCTGCTTCGGTGGGATGACCGCTCGTTGGTGGAGTCGCTGGAGAACGAAATGAAAGAAAAGAACGGAACCGCTCGACCAAGGAGAGAGAAGAATGGAAGGGAAATGGAGACAGCTGTATTCGGTAGAAAGGAATGAAAGCAAAATCGAAGAAGAAAGGAGAAGGCAGGTCGGTCGGCTAGAGGCTTGCTCGTGAAGTTGAGGAGGGAAGAAAAGTCCAACTAAAATATCTATAATCATCATTAGAACGCCCCACTAGTCTTCAAGCTAATCTACTTGCTTTCCTCTAATACTTTCTTGCCTTTTATTTCCATGAATTATCCACTTTGATAGCAAATGTTGCACCCTCATGCCTAGGTCCGAATTTCACTTTCTTAGCCTCAATTTCTTCACAAATTCTCCAAATCGAAGTCCAATTTCGATGAGGGAGAATTAAAAGTCCTAAACCTATGCACTTAATTTAGTTCTGCTTTTTTTTTGTCCAATTTAGTCATAAATCTTTTATAATTGTGCCAATTCAGTCTATTCGGCCAAAATTGGCCGGCCAAATGACGTGACGCCGGCGGGGACAGCCGGCCGGTGAGCTAATTTTTTAATATTTTCGAATTTTTAAATATTTTTAAATATTTTTTAATTATTATTTTTTTTGGCCTTGTTGAATCTTCTCCTTCCTCCGGCTGGGACACGGCCGGTGAGGTGAGAGCGGCGAGGCTCGCCTCGCCGGCCACCGGCGGAGGCGAGCCTCGTCCGGCCGACGGTGAGGCGGCTGTCGCTAGACTGGGCGAGGCTCGACTCGCCATGGTCGGGCGAGACCGAGCCTCACTCGCATCCGGGCGACGGCGGCCTTGCCATCACCGGGCGAGGTCGAGCCTCACCAGATCCGGCGAGCTCGGCCCTCACCGGCCACCGGCAAGGGCGAGGCCCCGCGCGCCTGCGTGGTGTAGTTGAGGAACCGCGGAGGAGCTCGATCTCATCCTCGTCGGTCCGAGGCATTGGAACGGGGTTTGGCGACGGTCACGCCGGGAGGCCACTTGAGCTCGGAGGGGGAGATCGTGCCGACGATCGAGGGGACGGGGAGGCGGCGGAGGCAGCCTCGCCGGCCCTCACCTCTGGCCGACGTCCGGCCAGAGGAAGGAGAAGAAGCCAAAAAAAAAAAAAAAAATATTTAAAAAATATTTAAAATTGAAATTTTTTTTTAAAAATATTAAAAATTACCTCGCTGGCCGACGTCCCCGTCGGCGCCCACGCCACGGCCAATCAATTTTGGCTGGATGGACTGAATTGGCACAATTATAAAAGGTTTAAGACTAAATTGACAAAAAGTTTATGACTGAATTGGCACAATTGCAATAGGTTTAGGATCTTTTTGGTAATTCTCCCATTTCGATGAAGTAAAATCTCATTCCATTTTCTGCAAGTCCCTGACACTTAAAAGCTTGGCTTAGAAGTCCAAATTTGCTTCAATTGAGCCAATCTGAATTTCTGCTAATTTTCCGCAACATCCAAATCGGTTTTCCATAAAATCTCGAACTCAACGAAATTACTCCGAAAGATAAGACGACATCCTATAATTGAACCGTAACATGCCCAAATGTCCAATTCCCAAAACCGAATTAAATTTCGTGGTTAAAAATCGATTGAACGCGATTTTAGTCCGATCCGATCTACCGGGTAGCGTTTAGGGATTTTACCGTGGTTATATCCCTTAATGGCTTCATCAAATAGATTAATTAACTCATAAATGATCAGCTCAGAGAAAAAAGACCATAGGCGCGCCGGCGAAATGCCCATTTCATATATTCGGAACGGGATTGAAATTCGGAATGTTACATGGCATGTAAGATTTACGCAAGCATTGTTACAGATAAAGACAACATCATCGTCGGATGCAATTTCCATTGTATCTTCTTCCTCTTCTCCTTTCTATCTTAGTTTCTATCATATATGATTATCTCTCTTTGCTAACTTGCATTCCTTGGCATAATGTGCCGTCTTGTCACAATTGTTACAATTCACATTCCTCTTAGCCTTGATTTTGAGCTTCCTCTTGACTTGCTTCTTTTATCATAATTCTGGAAATTTCTTGATTGATTTCTCCCTCTATTTTTCATGACAATAGCCTTCGAGTGAGAAGCATGATTCATGCATTTTCTCTTTGTTTCTTCATTGAAGTAGATTTCTTTACGCATGTCATAGAAAGCACACTGTAAGGAGCAGAGTTGTTTAAAATCACGACCAATGTATCCCGGCGGTTGAGAAGAGCACCGAACAATAAACCTGCTTGTAGCTAGGGCAGCAAAATGGGTTCCAAACCCATCTTCTTACTGACATTAATGGGCCCAATTCGATATAGGCAACTCCGCTTTTTATTAAACAAGCTAAACTGGGTTGAGAAAAAAAAAATCCTAAAAAACTGGTCATGAATGGATCACTTTAATAACCCATGTTATAACCCGTTTTTACAAAGCCCACTGCCCAATAACTTGTTTCTAATTCCACAGCCGAAACGGTCGAAGACTCGGGTCCAACCCATAAAACCTCTCTCATCCTGACACCAGCCGGAGTCTCTTTGCTCGCTGCTCAATCGAATCCAGCTTCGCTCTTCACTCCCTCCGCTCCAGTGATCCGCGTCGCAGTCACCCATCTCCAGTGGCCCTCCGAAGAACCTAACTCAACCGTCTCTGGTGTCGCTGGCTTTGCGCACCTGCAGTGAGTAACTCAAAATGTTGTTTTCGACTGTTCTGCTTTTGTTATAGTCTATATGTTCCTCAAACGCTCCCTCATTATGGTCGGAATTCGCAGCCTCCAGGACAAACTTGAGTCCTGAATCAGTCAGTTTGATACTATGAGGACATCTGGACAAGCTCTGAACAATGAGCATCATGTTTCGTGTGTGTGTTTATCTCTGTTTCTCCGGTCTAGTGATGGATTGCAGCTATCTATAGTTTAAAAATGTAGGAGCGTACTTTGTTTGATATGTGATTTGTTCAGCGATTTTTTGCTCATCATGGATCAGATAGAGAGCGAAGGTAGAGGAGGACAAGGAGGCATTGCTTTTGGGTATTATGTTGAGACAATTTTTAGCCAAATCTCCAGCCACTCTTACAAACATATGCCATTGGAAAAATGCAGATCAGATAAGAATGATAAATGGAGTTGTCAAACTGCAGATCAGAAGGGGTGTTGCAAGATTCTTATCTGATCATTTGCGAAGCAGGCGATCGATGACGTTTTGTTCGGTTCGTCAGATTTGCTAGTTGTAACGTTGTGACAGAAGTAAATACCCAACTTTATCTAAATTTTTTTGGCTTTCCTGTTCAGATAGGTTTTGATGGTATTTATATTTTCTGGAATTGCTTCTGCAAACGTCTCGGAGTAGTTGCAGGCAACCGATTGTCATTGGGATAAAAAGATCATCCTTCATAGGACTATTCGTCTAGTGCATATATCAGTTTTTGAGCTAAATGACTCCTAATAATTTGCCTTTTGCATTGTATGTATTCACGTACTTGCCGTATTATTGGATCTAGTTCAATTAGAGGTTTAAGATGACTACACATTGAACAAAAGTTAATAGACTAGCATTGTCATCATACCTCGAAATTTTTCGAATTTTCCGTCGGTCCCTAATTGCTTTAGAGCAATTCCTTTTGAATTCCTTTGTGTGTTTAAGCGGGAAAAGTACCAAAAAAAGTCCTAAATCTATTGCATTGGTACCAATGCAGTCCTAAACTTTTCAATTGGATTAATTCAGTTTTTAATATTTTTACATCGGTACCAATTCAGTCCATCGAGCCAATTTTGGCCGGTTGGTGCTGACATGGACATCGGCTAGTGACCGGACGTTGACGTGGCAATTTTTAATATTTTTTAAAAATATTAAAAATGATTTTTTTTGAATTTTTAGTAATTTTTTTTTTTCATTTTTTTCTTTTCTTTTTCCTTTTCTTTTCTTCATTCTTCCTCCTTGGATTGTTCTGGTGGTGGCAGGCCAGCCTCCGGTGAGGCTAGGCGCCTGGCCACTAGGCGAGGGTCACGGCCCTCCCGGCCTCTCCCTAGGCCGCCGGCAAGGCTCATGGAGAGCGGTCCAGAATGGCGATGTCTCGGCAGTCATGGACCTCCTCGACAAGATCATCGTCCTCGGCGTCTGCAACACACCCCTCCACGCGGCCATGCCGACCTAGTCCGGGAGCTGCTGCGCTGCGCCCCCCGGCTCGCCTCCGAGCAGGACTCCCGGGGCAACTTGCCGCTCCACCTAGCCGCTAGCAAGGGCCTCGGTGAGATCGTGGGTGAACTCATGTCGGCCTCGTTGGCACCTTTCCCGCGGTCGGCGAGGCCAAGGCGAGGCTGGCCTCACCTAGATCCGGGCAAAGCCACCTCGCCCGCGGCATTGGGTGAGGCCAAGCGAGGGCCACAAAGCCCTCACCAGCCATCAACGAGGGTCTCGCCTCGCCCAGGGCCACGGTTGAGGCGGCTATGCCCAGATCTGGGCGAGGTTGGCCTCCCCCAAATCCGGGCGAGGGCCGGGATCCTCGCCGGCAGCAGGCGAGGGCTTCGAGGCCCTCGCCCAGTGGCCGGCGAGCCTCACCGAAGGCTGGCCGGCCATTGCTGGAACAGTCCAAGGAGGAAGAAGGAAGAAAAGAAAAGGAAAAAAAGAAAAGAAAAAGGAAAAAATTCCAAAAATTCCAAAAAAAAAAAAAATATTTTAAAAAATATTTTAAAAATATGCCACCTCAATGTCCGGTCACCGGCCAATGTCCACGTCAACGCCGGTCGGCCAAAATTGGCCGGATGAATTGAATTGGTATCGATGTAAAAGGTTTATGATTGAATTTGTTCAATTGAAAAGTTTAGGACTAAATTAGTACCAATATTTATGACTTTTTTAGTATTTTTCCCAACGTAAGCGCTTTTTTCAGGTTTTAAATAGTATTAGGGTTTTTGTCAAATTTTCTTCCTCTGTTATCAGGGACTCTGATTGTCCAAGCTTCTTTAGTCGAGAATATGGCAACTCTTTCCCAGATTTTCTCTTCCAATTCTGGTGCTATTGGATTGGTAACTTTGCTTGAGGACGTATGAAAGATTGACAGTTCTTGGCATTGAGTATCACCTTAGGGCGCAACTATAAATCCCGGAGGACTGATACTCTCTAGGAAAAGATACTAGATATAAAATGTGCTTTATTAATATAGGTTGGGTCGAGCTTGGGTCACTAAATTTGCATATTATGAAAATGGGTCATGGGTTAAATAGGTCAATATAAGTCGGATCATTTTCAACTTGGCTAACCCATTTGACAATCCTACTTGTAACTCATCACCAAGATTAATTTCCAAATTTCTCAGATAATTCACATCTTGAAATTCTTTCAAGTGCTTTGACATGGTGCTCATTTCCTTGTATCAAAAGTTTACAAGTCTTTTAATTAAAAATGCTTTATGTTGTGAGGAGTAGCAATTGGAAGAAAAATACTATCATCAATTCATTGTCAAATAAAGCCAACCATTTTCGATTCATTCATTCCAATTTTTATCTTCCTTGTTTCCTTTTATCTTATCAATATAATATATCTTATATCCGAGATTTTCAAATAAAATAAATAGAGGCATTTAACTTAATCATGGTGCTACTAGTTTCATCCATCGCACTAGCTCTTATACCATTTCATTGGAGAGAAAGGCTAACAATTTACTGCTCAAACCTATTTTAGGACCAAATCTTTCTCAATACTCAACTTTCTAATATCAAAGTAACTCCAACAGTAACCAGTTACAATATTTCAATAATGTCAACCCCAAATCAGTAAATATAGCGTTGAAAAAAAGGACGAAGTAGAAAAGCGACACTCACAAAATTTTAAGTGAAAACCCCAATGCGGGAAAAATCACGAACTACTCAAAAATTTACTTCATTCAATAAGAATAGTAAGATACACGATATCATCTCTAGTCAAGTAGCTAGAGTCTCTTTGCATGAGTACAACATCAATATACAATCACTACAAAGGTAGACTAACTCAAAATACAAGGAATATATAATACTACAGAGAAATTGAAAGACAACTTGGAGAAAGATTTCAATGAACAAAATCAATCAACTTGTAGATCTTGATCTCATAAACAACATACAAAAAATTCAGCCAATTTTGACAAAATTTCATCATCGAATCTGGACTATCTCTCTCTTTGAAGCCACGCTATCGGTCTCTTTTCTCAACTTCAGCAAGGCTTCTCTCTCTCTCTCTCTCTCTAGGTCTATCAATAATGTTCCGCGCCTCTTCTTTTTTCTTTCTATCTTTTTAAGATGATGAGTAGAGCCCCTCGAGACAAACCCAACCTAGCCCAATACCCATCATACGAAAGTTGATTCGAGATGTGGATAACGAATCAAAAGATAGCAGAAGCAACGTAAACCTTAGTCCCAAAGAAAAAGGAACTTGGGCGATCAAGATCTTTGGACATTACATTCTAAATCTTTAATAAAGTTAGAGCCGAAACTTCGTATGCTCTCTCCCATTAATTTGTCGCGGCGCTTCCTCTCTTGCTTCCAACCAAAGATTCGTGACGACCATTAAGATGTTCCCCATTTTATAAGCAAAAGAATTTGGCTAGATGCTCGACTGCTCGATGCTCATTATAAAATAATTTCCCAGTCTTTTTTAAAGATTAGATTAAATTAGATTCGCCACAATTAGATCGCCTTCTAATAAATTTACATTGCGAAAGCGAATTAAATGCTGCAAATCTAATCCCATCTATTCTGATCCATAGGTTAATCTTGGTCAGGTCTTATTTATTGTTTTTAAATCTTGGGATTCCATTGACTTTTATTTGACTCGAAACATTTAAAATTATCCCATATATATAAATATTGAACTGTTAATATGCCTTCAACACTTCTCATGCATTTGCAAAATCAAAACAGCTTTTAAAAAAAAATAAATAAATAAATTAATATTTGTAAGAAAAGGGTTCTCTTAAATAATCAACAATGAAGACAGCTAAGTTTAAAGTCTCGGCACATGACGAGAAGTTATTATATGACCTATATATGTTCATGTGCATGGGACATTTTAGTCCCTAAACTTGGCATCTCTTATTGTATATTTGATTTGAGGCCTGCCTGATTTAAGGTGAACGTACGAAATCGATATGATAAATAGAGGGTTTGAATCTCGCCGCGACTGTCTTTCGAAGTCTGAATACATCGTCCTTGGTGTTCTTTTATCTGACTGCTATTGCCGTTCAGGACTTGGATCCTCCGCTCCGCACGGTGGGTACTTCCATCGGCATCTCAATAGATCTCTTCCGTTGATTCGAGAAAGTGAGGTTGCCACCGACGTCTGAGATTTATGAAAGCATCAAGAGGAGTCTCGCACGAAGCGCGGGACCTTTAGCAATTTGTGCTGACGATGGAAATTGCAGGAGCCGTATAATAAAATTTCAGGAAAAGTGGGAAAAGTGTCAAAAAAAGTCATAAATCTATTATATTGATATCAACTTAGACTTAAACCTTTTGGCTTAGAGTTAATATAGTTTTTCTAGCTAATTTTGATTGGATGTTATGGAGTTAAACGCCACGCGTCCTACAAGGCACATCCGACGTTGAATGTTGACATTTTTAATAAAATTTTAATAAATTTATATTTTTTTTTCTCTCTTTTTTCCTTTGCTTTCCTCCAAGGGTTAGCGAGGGATGGTCTTGCTAGAGCAAGGGATGCCCTCGCTACCAATGGCAAGGTCAGCCTTGTTAGGGCGAGGGCAAATGTTGGCGAGGCTGCCCTCGCCCAGGTGATGCCTAACCTCGCTAGATTTGGTGGGGGTAGCCTTATTGGCTATATCCCGACGGCCGAATAAGGAAAGAGGAGAAAAATAAAGGAAAAAATTGAAATTTTCAAAATAATATTAAAAATGTTTACACCAACGCCGGCCATATATCATGTAAGTAGTTGTCATCTCCGTTAACAATATCTTAATCAAAATTAATTGAAAAGAATAAATTTATTTTGAGTCAAAAAATTTAGAATTAAATTTATACAATCAAAAGTTCATGGCTAAATTAGTGTCGTAGAACTTATCCGATCCTCATCTTCCGGATAAATGCCGAGCGAGGAAATTTCGCGGGGAGGAGAGGAGATTTGGGGGAGGGAGGGAGGAAGGGATCGGGGCCCGGGAATTGCGTGAATGGAACGCCTTTGACAGAGTAAATGAAGGCGACGGTGCGGAGACCGATGATGTGGAGGCGACTCCAGATCTGCGCCCCCCTCAAAGCACGGGTCATCCCCCACGACAAACGTTGCGCTAGTCAATGACCACGAAAGAGTCGCCCACTAAAGTCCAGCATATCGAGACCCAACCAAAAAAAAAAAAGGTCCAGCATATTAAATTAGTAATAAAATATATTCAGAGACATCATCTACGTTACGTTAGGTTTATTTTTATTTTTTTTTTATTTTGTGAACGGTAATAAATATATAAAAGAGTAATGATGAGTGTACAAAAGATCACGACGATCAAAATTACACTTCAAAACGATAGAACGTTACGAGAGGAAGGATGCCGGGATGTAAAAGCCACAAGTGGCAACCAAAACAGCAAACACAAAGGGTCACAAAAAGCACGGCATGAACAACCGGCCCCCAAAAACACAAAAAACCCTTAGCTAGGGAAGAGAACAACCGCCAAAAACAGCAAGCCGTTGCTCACAAGGCTAGAAAAACCTGAAAATCATTTTCCCAAAAACAATAACTCGTATCTTTTAAAAAATGAACAAATGAACAATATTTTCATTGTTTACAGAAATATTTAAATATAAATTATTGTTGATAACAAAAACATTTTTTGTTGGCTGATTATTTTAAGGGATATAATAAATTATTGTTAGGAAAATATTTTTGAAATTATTTATTTTCGGTAAAATAAATGAAGTCAAATTCGGATCGATTTTCCCTTTTTCTCGTTTATTCTTTTTACAATTTGAGAGCATATTTTCACCTCTTCCGCGTGAATAAGCTCAGGTGATTTCCGTGAGAGAGTGCAAGGGATGGGAGTACATCGTCTGCATTATGTCACAACAATGTAACGAAACACAAGCTATTGTTACGTGTCCCCTTGATTTTGTGCGCATAGATTCGACCGATGTGGTTACTAAGGTTTTAATTAAGTTTTTTGACGATGTGCTTTGACCGAAATTTGATTGATTTCTATGCGAAAACTTTGATGCATCGGCTGTGTTACTAACTGAAGTGAAAGCTAATTGAATTCGATCGAAAGTCCTGCGACCGCCGGGTCGAATTCATGCTTTCATGCGTGAGATGTATGCTTTCGTGATTGGGTTCTTAAACGTATGTTATTACGATTAAAAAAGAAAAAGATTCATGCGTTTCGAGCATCCAAACGTGATTGTGTAAGAAAAAAAAAAATTTCATCATGACGACCCGGATGACAGAAGCACTGCTGAAAGTGAGGATTGCTGACCAGTTGGGTCTTCCAGATTTAGCCAAGAAGTCAGTTGCATGTTGATAAGGACTGGAGAAGACCAGGAAGATTCTCGCGTTGGCGAGATTCGAAACGTGCCGCTTTAAAAAGCCCGGCAAGACAATACTCTCCTTGCAAGCATACCCTCTCTCTCTCTCTCTACAGGCTCTTTCTGGGGCAACTTGTGTTCAAAGCTGGGCTAGCTCCAGTGGCATTAGCAGGGGATATTTCTTGCCCTCTTTGCATTTTGTGTTGTGCCAGAATGAAGCTATTGTGGGTTGGCATTGTTGTGGGGCTACTCTATTTCAGGGAGGTGGTGAGTGGGTATGAGCGGGTTGGTTTCAATGCTACAGAGCTGTCCCATTTTGAAGCTCATGGAGCTTCCCTTGGGGTTGCCAATGACCCTCTCATGGTTGGCCTCACTCTCATCCAGAATGCTGCTGCTAAAGGAGCTGGTAACACTCTCTAAGCACTCATGCTCAACGCTTCAGTGACCATTTTGATTTTACAGTGCCTTTGCTTGCTGGCTTTTTTAAGTTCATTCCCCGTGAATGTGCACAGGACTGTTGTTCTTTCTGGCGGCTCATGTTTATTGTGATTCATTATTAAAGTGCTTGAGTATTAACAGATATTGTTAGAGCCAGAGCTTCTGACTTCTGAGTTCGAGTTCTCAAGGCCCCTTGGTGACCAGAAACTGAACTCATTTCATCTTTAGTCTTGATTAGATGCGTCGGTCTATGTGCGAGTGGGACTGGAGTTTAAACGAGATTCATCTGAAAACCCGCATCTTGCTTCTTTCCATATATCTAATTTTTCTCTTCTGTGAGTTTGAGCTATTAAAGTGGTAGATTTGCACGTGCTGTCCTATTCTTAGTCTGCATTTCTTGTGCTTTCAGTCTGCTTGGATGGAACGTTACCTGGGTATCACTTGCGTCGAGGATCCGGTTCAGGAGCTAACAATTGGCTCATTAATTTGGAGGTTCGTTAAAGGAACTTATGGTCTCTACTTTGTCGCTGTATGCATCCCATCACATGCCATTGTTGCTTGTGCTGCTTACTGCGAATGTAGAAACTTCAAACTTCAAAATGTCATCACGATTTCATAGTAAACCGTCCCTTATTAGCCCACTTACCAGAAGCATGTGGACACTTGTCTTAATCTTCCTTTTGTATAATGGAACTTTACAAGACATATCAGGTCTTATTTCATATTCGTTACAACATGAGATGACCAATCACACATCAAACCGTGACTATAGCCTCTCTATTTGGAGCTGTCTGACTAGTGCTTTTCTCCGCATTCCTAAGACACAACAAAAATGGCAGTAAATTCAAAGTATGCGGTCTCATCCATTAGAGATCCTCTTGTGATCTATCTCAAAGAAAACATTGTTAGTCTTGTCTCGACAAATTACTTGCAAAAAGCACAAAACTTGATTTTGCTTTTCCCTGGAGTGGGAAAGATAGCTGATTACATGATTAAAACTTTACTTTCTGAGGTACCTTATGGCAGGGTGGAGGATGGTGCAACAATGTGAGAACTTGTGTTTATCGGAAAAAAACTCGACGTGGATCCTCTAAATACATGGAAAAAGAGATACCCTTCACTGGAATACTGAGCAGCAACCCTGAAGAGAATCCTGGTTCTCTTCATGCTTTGCCTAAAATTTATTCCCAACTTTGGTTCTAGTCTTTGTACTTTCCTTTTGCTTCTGAAGGCTTAACTTTAAAGGACTTCCAATGTGCAGATTTTTTCAACTGGAACAAAGTGAAGCTTCGCTACTGTGATGGTGCATCTTTTATGGGGACACTCAAGATAAGGTTCATTTTTCGTTGAACTTCTCAGTCTACTGATTCTAAGTTAGATATAGAGATCCTTTAACAGAGATATGACATCATGCAGTCATATGTTGTTATTTTTGCGGACACAGAAAGCTTTCCCTTTGCAGTAGAGCATGTTTGATTGGTTGACCTTCCCGTGTTTCTTTGTTGGTGTATGTCTGCTAAATGTCAATTGCCCAACCACATTACTAATGTTCAAATGAATTGCCGAAGCATTATTTGAATTGGCTAAATAAGCAAATTAGAAGACTTCCATCTAATGTTAGCTTAGATTTCATTAACCATGTTGATTCTAAAGTATAAACTACTTTAACTGAAGGATGCGCAACTAGAGTTCAGAGGACAGCGCATATGGTCAGCTGCAATGGAAGATCTGATGTCAAAGGGAATGTCATCCGCTGGACAGGTTGAACACAAATCTCTAATCCTACTGCTGTGTATTGGTCATGATCATTGAACCTCTGAATGTTGCTGTCTCTTTAGTCATCTTTAACTCTTTTTGTACAAATTTTTTGGGTTTCTAGGCCCTTCTTTCTGGGTGCTCTGCTGGTGGCCTGGCATCAATTCTTCACTGTGACGAGTTTCGTGATCTATTCCCAAAAACAACAAAAGTGAAGTGCTTGAGTGATGGCGGATTATTTCTTGATGTGTATGTATCAATATGCCTTGATTTTGTCCTCATTTCTCACGCTTCACTCCATGAAGCATCTCATAAAATGTCTCTGGTGGCTTTTTTCCCCTGGATTCTAGGTTTGATGTATCTGGTGAGCGGACCCTCAGAAACTTCTACAATGGTGTAGTGGATTTACAGGTAGGAGCACATTCTAAATCTCCGACGCCTTCCAGTTTCAAGCGCTGGTCGGCCAACTTTTTTATTAAATTTTGCTAATAACCAAAAGTTTATGTTTTAATATTTTCTTATGATTTCAGGGGGTGAAACAGAATCTTCCACGCACGTGCACTGATCACCTTGACCCTACACTGGTATTCCGTTGCTATCAACTTGAGTCCTTGAGTTTCTGTACATACAAATCTTGTGCTCACAAGTCTGATCATGGGCACGGTAAATGTAGTTACTCATTCCCAAATTGATGTTCTTCTCTCCTAATGTTTATCCTTCCCAGTGTTTTTTCCCACAAAACTTGATTGCCAGCATCAAGACCCCCCTATTTCTGCTCAATGCGGCGTACGATTCATGGCAGGTAACAACTCTCTTCTACAGAAAGCGACATCAAGCAATGCATAGGGCAATGAATTGAGCTACCTGTGAAGATTTTAACATCATTTATATTTTTATAATTCAGATTCAGGCCAGTCTAGCTCCACCAGCGGCTGATCCCCAGGGATATTGGCACGAATGTACATTAAACCATGGCAAATGCACTTCGTTGCAGATTCAGTTTTTGCAAGGTGAGTTCCACGTTGGCCTTATGTCGGGAAGTAATAAAACATGCATCCACAGTGGACCTACTAATCATGCTTGTTGTTTCTGCGTGTCTCAAATAGGGTTCAGGAGTCAAATGCTATATGTGATAAAAGATTTCTCTAAGTCTAACCAAAATGGTTTGTTTATCAATTCGTGTTTTGCCCACTGCCAGTCTGAGAGGCAGGATACTTGGTTCGCTGATGATTCTCCACTTATCGGAAGCCAGGTACAATTGTTGTATCCGATTCTAGCATCATCCTCACTTGATGAATATACTAAACACTCATGCATGTCCTGAGTTAAACAGAGAACAAACACATTATTCATGTTATTCATTCTCAACGTTGATGTGCAGCCAATTGCGATTGCTGTTGGGAATTGGTACTTTGATCGAGCAATCGTGAAGGCCATCGATTGTGCGTACCCTTGTGACAACACCTGTCACAACCTTATCTTTAAATGACCGGGTGCTTCATTGGTGTTAACCCATTCGCAGGATAGCTCTAGGGAAGTGATGTACGCGAACTTTGTCAGCATAGTAATTTGCAGTTCATAGATAGTTGATAACAGACTGAAGGCTGCTGAGAAGTGCAAAAATTAAAGTCAGCTCGTCTTTTACTGTTCTTCATTCCTGTGGGGGTTGCTTATTTTAGTGGTACGGATGAAGTAACAATTTTGCCAAGTTGTTCAAATGTCCTTCTTCACTGTACCTCCCTTGTGTCATGCAATAGCCAATCCAATATTTTTCTGTCAGGTACATCTAAAGCGCCATGTTTATGGGATCGTATCCTATGATAGTGATTTCCTCTATTTGTATAGCAATTCTCTCGACATGTTTTGGTGACCCAGTGTTAGTAAATGGCATGCACATCTTTTCTTTCCTTTCAGGTCTCCACTGTTCCTTTTAGAGTGAACTGCAAGTTGCTTCCTAGTTTCCTGTCATATTCACGATGACAAAAAGTGGAATGAAATATGTTATCTAGTCATATTCACGATGATATTTCTATTAATGCAATTGATGAGTAGCTAAAAGGAATGTTTTACTTATTCATTTAGTAGCTTTTTCATTTAGATGTAAGCCTAAAAACTTAGATTTGTCTGAATTGGAAAGGCTCATTGGAATGTCGGGAGCAAATTTTTTAGCAAAATACATAGCTAGTGTTACATATGGCGGAATAATATTCCGAATTGTGCGTTGCTTGGAAAATTGACTACCAGCTAACTAAGATAAAACTTTCATTTTTACATAAAAAGAGCTGGAGAAATTTGCAACGATTTTCCTAGGAGATGATCATTTTAAAGTTTCTAGACTTCCATTTTATCAACTTGTAAGTGGGATATTTACTTCCAATCTTTCGGCAGAAACAGATCCATTGAATTGAAATGAACAAACTCAATCAATGAAAATCAGCGCAAAGAAACTGGAACTTTTATCTTCTGGAAGATGCTGATGACAACAAGCGTATGATGTGTGTTAGCCATCTAATCTTGCCACAAAGATGGATGGAACTAAAAGTAAAAATTTGAGGTCTGCTCTGAATCGTACGGACAAGAAGTTGTCCCAGGAAAACCAAGACGAGACATGGGATTTCTACTGATGAAGTCACTATCTCAGCTCATGCAGGTCATGGTACTGACTAAACCTTATAAAAATCAATACCCTCTGTTGTGTCGTGTGTCTTCAGCATCTGAGAATTCGGAAAAGGAAAAAGAAATAAAAAAACGAGTCCGCAACGAGACACCAAGAGGCAGAGTTGCACAAGAATGGTATTTATAATCATGATGCAACTTCAACACATATTTGAGGCATATCTGGGGGTGAACACATATGAGAACTAGTGATCAATCTCATAAGTTCAGTAAAACAGAAGGGAATAAGAAAAAACGATGGGAACTGCATCATTACCATTTACAATGCACACCAGCCAAAAGGGGAAAAAGGAGGAAGGAGGAGGAGGAGGAGGTTGTTTGAAGATTTCTTGTTCATACTTTCTTGTCTTGAAACATGTTCTTCAGAGGCTCCAGAGAAGACGAAGAATTTTTCCCTGAAGAAACAGCAATTACTTGAAGAGTCTTGCCACACATGTCATAGCCTGGTGAGGCGCGCAGAATCTGATCGTGTGAGCAATTGCTGATCAAGCCACCACCAGTCACTGAGCATGTGCCTGCTGTGACGGCGTCACGTCAGTGTGCTCCAGTTGAGAAGCTTCACTTGTCGAGAGGTTAAACACAAATGCAGTGCGGTGGATATTCGAACCATTTCGTGACTTCTGCATCACACACCGACGGGTGAATTTTGGTTTCTTTGTCCACTCTCCCGCTGTCGGCCGATAACCATGAGATCGGAGAGTTTTCAATGTAAAATATGGGCCATAAAATCCAACCCATCTCTCTTTTAAGCCCAAGCCCAACCATTTGTCTTTCTCCGTTATTAGCTCGAGCAACTGAGCGTAAAAAGGAAAAAGGGGGAGGGGGTGTGGAGGGGGAGGAATCGGTGACAAAAACAAAGGGAAAATAAATAAGTGTCTATGAAGAAGGGAAAGAGGAAAGGAAGAAGGCAGAAAGAAATTCCGGTCCGTACATGAGCCGGGCACCCCAATTAGCCAAATCAACTACAAATCATAATGCCTGGAAAGTATTCAGGTCGATTTATTCGTCCGATCAAAGTAATTTTGGAAGTTAAGGCACAAATTAGGACCCATGCAAATTTTGAACTACCAAATTCAACTAAGGAGTTTTTGGAACTACGATTTTTGTGGAAATAGTAGCCTAGAGCATTGTTGAGCGGTGGGGCTTGAAGAAACTCGATTTCGAAGTTTGGATTATTTGTAGTAAATTTCCAAAATTTTGCATGCGACTTACGCATAATAGATAATACATGTAATAGCAAAAGACAAATGCACACCATAAATAAGCTTCTTCGTAGCGCTTAGAAGTTGATACGTTGCGGTTGAACATGGTTTACTCGAGCTTTTTGTTAGAAATGTGTATTACTCAGTCTTTAATATCATTTTTTGATTAATTGATAGAAATGCGAGTGCGTCCACTCGAGCAACCATAATTGGTTGATTTTTGGCTTTTCCCAAATAAGTGATACTATTTCTTCTTTGAGTTTGTAAATTCATATTTCAAGAATGAAATGGATTAGTTATGTTATGAGTTAAGAATGTGCATATTCCTTGCATAAATAGGATCGAGCATTTATTACCATTTGTGTATTATATGTGAAAATGTTAACTTTTGACTATTGTTTAAATTGATTGCTTGCAAACGAATTTACAAAATCTTTGGGGAAACATATACTAGTTTAAGATATCCTTGTGAGCCAAGCCACTGATTAATAATAGATAAAGATCTAACCAAGGGAGAAATCTTTGTCATCATGTCACGAGAGTTATGTGTGACCATGGCTAGATACTTGAGCATGAAATTGATTAATGGAATGGACCATTGACGTGTGTTTTTTATGAGATTGACTGATGGACTGGACTATTAGTGTTTGCTTTGTTATTATTTTGAATATTTTGTTATGAACATATTATATTAAAGTAAGAAATATCACATTTTGGTCTTGAAGATTTGTTAACTTCTGAAATATCACATTTTGGACTCAAAAAGCGGGAGGGCCAAAGCAATTCACACGATTTCAAGTTTGGTGGTGCGCTACCGAATCCGAGGAGGAAACTCTGGATTCTTCCTTCCTTCGAAATTTGTGTCATTTCTCATGTGCTTCGACTTTTAGGGTTTCGAGGATCTGGATTTAATGAGCTTTTTATTTTCTAAGATATGTGCTATTGAATAGAGAAAGGCCGAAGAATCTAGGCTTTAGTTGCAGAACTTGAGAAAAGGAATTGATACAGCAAAAATCAGAATGAGCCTTCGAGACTTTAAGGTGTGAAAAGACAAAGAAAGAACTTGAATTAGAGAAGCAAAGAACAATGATGGAGAGACACATTTCTCCATTCGATGCAAGTTCTGATACCGAGCTCCTTTGTTGCAATTGGCTGTCGTTTTTCTCGCTCAACTCCTACCGAAATCTCATAATTTTGTGGAGTGCTCTCTCATCAGAGAAAATGTCTCGTTTGTCTAAGGACATTGATATTCCAAGGTGCAGGATGAATGGTGGTTTAGAGATATGGTGCTCAAGAATTTTCACTTAATTTGCATCCCAAGGGCTTCAAATGGGAAATTCTATTATGGGAGGAAGTTTTAGGCCGAGAAACAGAGAAGTTCTTGTACTTTTTCAATCCATGTATTATACCCATCGAAGGACTGTACAAGTCAAAAATCTCGAATGGGGGAAAAGTACTGCGTTAGCTTGTTTGCATGCAAGGGAGAGCATGTTGTTCATGTTAAAGAGGTCACATTTGGTCGGTCATCCTTGAATCACTATGATGTGTTCATATTGGACACTGCTTCATAAATATTTATTTTCAGTGGATGCAACTCTAGCATACAAGAAAGAGCTAGAGCTTTGGAAGTTGTTCACTATATTAAGAAAAATGAGCATTATTGAAACTGTGAGGCGGCAAAAATAGAGGATGTGAAGGTTGCGGGCGATGCTGATGTTGGCAGAAACCAACGTAACGATCGAACAAAGTCATTCATGATTCCTTATTCTGGAGTTTCTTTGGTGGCTATGCTCCTATTCCTTGAGGTTCGCCATATGCATTCTAGAAGCAGGGAATTGTTCAATTTTACAAATTATTCAGTGCAAAACAATGACTCGAGGGAAACTATTTGAAGTGGTAAAAGAGCTTTTGAACCAAGAATTGCTCGACATAAATAAGTGCCATTTGTTGGACTGTTATATTAAGATTTTGTATGGATGGCCAAGTGCACCTCAATGAAGGAATGGAAGTAGTTTTTCTCTGAAATGATGGCAGATCATTTAGGATTCACGTGACCTTATTAATTGAAGGAGTAGATATCTCAGTTTTTGGCCAAGTTATGAGTCTTATGTTCTGAATCTTCCAGCAAAAATGGTAAAGTGTGTTGAAATTCTCAAGAAATTCTACTAGACACCAAAGACAAAGGATCAAGATCATCTCATGGAAGCCAGTGGAGGAATGGTGGCCGGATCTTATAAGAGGAACAGGCTGGTTCAGATATGCCGTGACTTTTGGTGATACCTAGCCGTTGAAGCACTTGGATGGTTAGATATGTCAGATTTTTGGTGATACCATTGGACTTATAGCCATTGATGATGTCTTTGTCGCTTGTAATGAGAGTGCAGTCCCAGTGTATGTTCAAGTGCATGGGACATTTTAGCTGGATAGACTCAATTGGCAAAATGACATAAGGTTTAGGACTCAATCGGTAAGATTGAAAGGTTTAGAGTTGAATTGGATAGGTTTATGATTTTTTAGACAATTTTCCCAATAAATGGAAGGTTCGAATCTCACGTGACCGTCTTTCGAAGTACTATTGCATCATCCTCGGTGTTGTTTTATCCGATTGCTATTGCCGTTTAGGACGTGGATTTTCCGCTCTGCATGGTGGGTACTTTCATTGGCATCTTGACAGATCTCCACTACCGATTCATGAAGATCGGGTTGTTACTGACGGTCAAGATTTATGAAGGTACCAAGAGGAGTGTCGTACAAGATAGGGGGACCTCCATGTTCATGATAGATTTTGCATGACGTGTATAATAAAGTTTTAGGAAAAGAGGAAAATATTAAAAAAATCATAAACCTATTTCATTAATACTGATTTAAACCTAAATATTTTGATTTTGAACCAATTTAGTCCTTTCGGTTAATTTTTGGTTGGATATTGCTAGGTGGACGCTGAGCGTCTTACATGGCATGATCGGCACTAACATAAACAGTTTTTAAGTATATTTTAATATATTTTGAATTTTTTTTATATTTTCTTTCTTTTTTTCCTCTTCTTACCTGCGGTGGCCAATGGGGGTGGCCCCCGCTACCATAGGCAAGGGTTGGCCTTGTTAAGGTAAGGGTAAAAGCCGGCAAGGCTGCCCTCGCCTAGGCAACCCCTAGCCTTGCTAGGTCTAGTGAGGGAAGCTTTGTTAGCCTTATTGTGACAGCTGCCAAAGGAAAGAGGAGAAAAAAGAATATAAAAAGGAAAAAATGATGAAAAAAATGTTTATATTAGTACTGACCATGTCATATAAAATTTAAAATTAAATTGATACAATTAAAAGTTTATGTCTATATTAGGGTCAATACATGATATTTAGAACTTATCCGACACTCACCTTCAGCGTAAGTAACAAGTGAGGAAATTTCGCGTGAGAGGAGAGGAGACCGGAGGGAGGCAGGAAGGATAGGGGCCCGGGAATGCATGAATCGAATGCCTTTGACAGAGTAAATAAAGCCCCACGACAAACTTTGCGGTGGTGCACATTGGACCCCACAGTATTCAATGACCACAAAGAGTCGCCCACTATAGTCCAGCATATTAAATTATTGATAAAGTATATTAGAAGAAATCGGATACGTTAATTCGAGGAAAATCCATAAAAATAACAGTTCATATCACTTATAAAGATAAATAAATAAAAAATATATTCATCAATTATGAAAATGTTTAAATATAAATTATTGTCGATCATAAAGAAATTTTCTATTAGATAATTATTTCAAGTGATATAACAAATCATTTTTAAGAAAATATTTATGGAATCATTCATTTTTTGCAAAAGAAATGAACTCGAAATCTCTCTCTCCTTTTTTTTTTTTTTTCACACTTTGCAAGTACATTTTCACCTCTTTCGCGTGAATAAGCACAGGTGATATCCCTGAGATAGTGCAAGGGATGGAGTTCATTGTAATTTCTGCATTATAACACGACAATATAACAAAACACGAGCAATCGTATGCGTCCCATTGATTTTGCAAACATAAATTTGACGGATGTGGTTTCTAAGGTTTTAATTCAATTTTTTGTTGGGAAAATTGTCCAAAAAGTCCTAAACCTATTGCACTTTTGCCAATTTAGTCATAAATCTTTCAATCTTGCCGATTGAGTTCTAAACCTTTTGTCAGTTTGTCAATTGAGTCCATATGGCTTATGCCGGAAAATGTTTATGTGGATATACAATCAGTGCTGGCTATCCTACATGGCCGGACCAACACTGATGTGGACACCGGACTTAAAAAAATGATGACTTTTTTTTTTCTTCTTATAGGGGAAAATTCCCCCAAACCAGAACCCTCCCTCAAATCACCTCCAAATCAGAACCCTCAAAACCCTCGATAACGCTGGCTTTGACCCTATTTTGCTCGCCCACTCCAAAAATTAGAACCCCGTAGCACTTGACTCCGAAATTTTTCTCGATGATGGTGGACAACTCTCAATGACGGCCGTCGACGGTGCTTTACAATGCTTGGGAGGAACAGGGGATTTTCACAAGTAGCTTTGAGGGGACCTGATTCGACGTGAAGACCCGATTCATTCTCAAGATTCCATAGCAAACTCAATTTTTTGTGGTCCCCATTTTCTCACATTGTCGAAACTTAGCGAGCATGACAAAAAGGTATGTTTTGTGGTCCCCAATTAAGCGTGTGTAGTATAATCTGTTCGACTCATAATGTTGGAGAGAAATACTTTTCAATGCTTTTTTATACTGGAAAGAGAAAACGCTTAGGGCCTGTTTGGCTAACCGGTGTTTCTGTTCCCAGGAATGTAAATTTCTGTTTTTGTTCTTGGGAACAAAAAAAGGAACAGAAACAAGAACACAAATTTGTGTTTTGTTTGAAACACAAATGAAATACTTCTTTTTCTTTTTCTCTTATTTTCTTGTTCTTTTTCCTTTTGGCGGTCGCCGGCCTCGGCCATGGCCGGCGGCGGGCGACGAGGGGCCGGCGGCCTCGCCCGGCCACGGCAAGGCTCGCCGGCCCCGGCGAGGCCGAAGCTCGCAGTCCCCGGCGAGGCCGAGGCTCGCCGTAGCCGGGCGAGCGGTCGGCCTCGCCGGATCCGGGCGAGCTCGAGCTCGCCCGGCCATGGCGAGGCCGACTCGCGCCGGCCCAGGCGAGCTCGATCTCGCCCGGATCGGGCGAGGCCGAGCTCGCCCGGCGGCGGCGAGCCTCGGCCTCGCCCGAGCCACCGCCAGCGACGCCGACTGGCGGTGAATCAGGCGAGGCCGAGGCTCGCCCGGGGCGAGCTCGGCCTCGCCGGATCCGGGCGAGCTTGAGCTCGCCCGGCCATGGCGACATCGACCTCGTGCCGGCACGGGCGAGCTCGATCTCGCCCAGATCCGGCGAGGCCGAGCTCGCCCCGGCCGGCGAGCCTCGGCCTCGCTCAGCGGTGGCCCGGCGAGGCGCGCGCCCTCGCCGCGGCCGGGCGAGCTCGGCCTCGCCGAGATCAAGGCGAGGCCGACCCTCGCCGGCCGGCGACCGGCCAAAAGAAGAAAAAAAAAAAATGAAAAAGAAAAAAGGAAAAAAAGAAAAAAAATAGAAAAAATAAAAGAAATAAAAAAATTATCCAAATTTACCAAACATGTTTCTGTTTATTTTTATTCCGGAACAAGTTTACCAAACGCGTTGTTTTGTTCAAAAATTGTTCCCAGGAAGCAAACACTTTTTTTTATTTACGTTTCCTGAACAATTTTTAAATAAAACACAACCAAACGCGCCCTTAGTGTCTAAATTTTTAGACACACTCATTGTTGATTGACTGGTTTTCGCATCAACCTAAATAAAAAATCAACAATTTTCCGCTCTCTTTTTGTAGTTGTATTTCGAGCAACCATGATATCTTCTTCCCTAATTATCCTTCGTCCTTGCTCTTTGTAGAGGAAATTTTAGGCCACAAAAACACAGATGTATCGTTGCTAATTGGAGAGACCGACGCCATCGTCTATGCTGAACAGTTCTCAAAATGATCCACAACACCTGGACAGAGGAAATAAGATGACAAAAGTCAATGCCACTATAGTAGTTCCAAAGTAAAACATGAGCTTTCTAATTCATATCTCTACTGTGTTTCAACTAAAAAAATGGATTATAAGCTTATGAGTTCACTAAAATCGTAGCCCCACAAGTTTTGTAAAATTAAAGCCAATGTATAAATGAAATCAACATGTTTTGAGAGAAGTACCATGCTTAAAGCAAAATAAAGTTAAAGACATGTAGAACTAAGAAGTGTTATCTTCTAGAACCAAAGTTGCAAGGTATCGTTTTCTCTTTCAAAATTTAGAGACCATAGAAAGCATGAGCTTTCTAATTCATATATTTGCTGTGTTTCAAAAAAAAAAAAAGGATTATACGCATGCGAGTTCACTAAATAGCAGCCCCACAAGTCCTCTAAAACTAAAGCCAATATATAAATGAAATCAACATGTTCTAAGAGAGAAGTAACATGCTTAAAGCAAAATAAAGTTAAAAGACATGTTATCTTATAGAACCAAAGAAGCAAGGTTTTTTATTCTTCCAAAGTTTAGAGACCATGGAAAGCATGACCTGTCTAATTCATATATCTGCTGTGTATCAAATAAAAAATGGATTATACACCTGTGAGTTCACTAAAACAGCAGCCCCACAAGTTCTTTAAAACTAAAGACAATATATAAACAAACGTACGATAAGCCTTTAGATTAATCTATGTTAATGTATAACAAGTTGAAGTTGTCGATCGACCCCTAAACATTTAGGATCCCAAATAACTCCTATTGAAATAGCTAAAGATGGGATTAGAATCAGCCTGGCCTGACTTGGTTTCCAAATCTACAAGTGGCCTAACTCTTTCCAAACTTTGAATTGGCCATAATTTTGCACGCCTAATTCTAAATTTGATTATCCAACTAACGTAGTATCATTTCAACGTCGTTGACCCCCCAAAAGATTGAACTTTATAATCAAATTTGTTGATCAATATAAGATATGTGGCGTCAACATAGAAAATTATTTTATTAGCTGAATGAGTTTATTGACATACATGCACAAAGCAAATGAAACAACCTAACTCCCGCATGCCATTAGATCTACAAACTTTTTGGACTTATGGGCGACACTGATAATTGAGCTTTTTGGACTTAGTTTTCATATTCACAATACTTGTGATTTCCATTATCTCTATTATGTAGTGTGTTGGACCCTAAAAATCAAACTCTAGATCCGTCCTGCCGTCTTTCAATAAACACAAGATTATCCCCTTCCTATCAGGTTCGACATTAGAACGCAAAGAAAGGAATGAGACTTTCTAGAAAACCCAATTTGGAGAGAACTTGAGATTTTCATCAATAATTCTAAAAGCATTATTAGGCAGTGGACATGCACGCTTATGACCCCATTGGAAATTGTCTTTAGATGACATTGGCCATATCACTTGTAAAGCAGACACCTTCTTCAAGGTAAGAACGCGTCCCTGTTTGAACTAGGAACACAACCCTAAAGGAACAGTTACCTCGCACCTAATTGCTCCTCTTCCTCATCAAAGATAATCCGTCAACCCCAAACACCCACCAGCGTTTTCTCTTTCCAGTATAAAAAAGCATTGAAAAATATTTCTCTCCGACATCATGAGTCGAACAAATTATACTACACACACTTAATTGTGGACCACAAAACATACCTCTTTGTCATGCTCGCTAAGTGTCGACAATGTGAGAAAATCGGGACCACAAAATATCGAGCTTGCTAAGGAATCTTGAGAACAAATCAAGTCTCGATCGAGTCTTCGCATCGAATCAGGTCCCCTCAGAAGCTGCTCGCGGAAATCCCCTCTTCCTCCCGAGTGATGTCAAGCGCCGTTGATGGCTGTCGTCGAGAGTTGTCCACTATCAGCGAGAAAACTTTCGGAGTCAAGTGCTATAGGGTTCTAATTTTTGGAGTGGGCGAGCAAATTAGGGTCAGAGCCAGCGTTGTCGAGGGTTTTGAGGGTTCTGATTTGGAGGTGATTTGGGGGAGGGTTCTGATTTGGGGGAATTTTCCCCCGTTAGCCAAAAAAAAAAAGTCATAATTTTTTTAAGTCCGGCGTCCACGTCAGCGCCGATCCGGCCATGTAGGATGGCTGGCGCTGACTGTATATCCACGTAAACATTTTCCGGCATAAACTAGCCAAATGGACTCAATTGACAAATTGATAAAAAAGTTTATGACTCAATCGGCAATAATAAAAAGGTTTATGACTGAATTGGCAAAAGTGTAATAAGTTTAGGACTTTTTGGACAATTTACCCATTTTTCATTGATGCGCTTTGACCGAAAGTCAGATTGATTTTCATGCGAAACATTGATGCATTGGCTGCATTACTAACTGAAGTGACAGTCCATTACCCGATCGGTGACTGCTAATTGAAGTCGATCAAAAATTGAGCGACCACAGGTCGAATTCACCCTTTTACACGTGACATGGATGCTTTCGCGACCGGTTTCTTACACGTGTATGTTATCACCATAAGAAAAAAAAAGATAAGGATTCAGGCATTTTGCATATTCAACGGGTGAATGTGTAAAGAAATAAATTTTCATCAAGACCCGGATGACAGAAGCACTGCCAAAAATGCTTGATTGCCAACCAGTTGGGTCTTCCAGATTTAGCTAGGAAATAAGTTGCATGTGTTGGAAATTTCCTATAATATGGGCTTACATTAATTAATTAATTTTATATTTTAAATAATCGGGTTAATGGATATTCCAATATTTGTTGAACCCTAAAGTGATATGATTGAATTGGGTATTAGCATCTATTGATAACGGGCCTAGTTGAGCAGTAAAGTGTAGGCAATTGTGTTTAATCGAAGCTTGTAATGGGAAGGGGGAGTTGACACGCTCTGTTGATTAGGGTTACTAGGTCCCCTCTCTAGCCTATAAAAGGATAAGTTATACCTATTAGTTGTTTTAATCTCATTGAAAGCTACTATATCGAAATAGGTCATAGAGAGGAAGATCTGGCATTCCGATAGATCACTGGTTATCAGATTGATCTATTTTCTTCAAGTGAAGCAATGACTCAAATAGGTATGCTTTAATTCCGCTGTATTTATTGATCGGTGTTTTACAATCATATATAGATCCGTTATTTCCTTGATTGATTAATTGTATACGTGAATAAATTTTCTACATGTGGTATCAGAGCATGTCATATATGATTGTAGAACCCAAATTTTATCTTTTTATGGACAAATTTGAAATTTTCCTCTTTGAGCCAAATATGGGCATTATCTTTCGTGTGGATTTTTTTTTCTTGATTGATCCCGGAACCATAGGGCTTTTGTTCTACATGTCAAGATCTTTTCAACCATATATAATTTTCATAATTTCGTTGAGAATTGATAGAGAATTTTAGATTTGAAATTCTAGGGTTTATACATGAAAAAGTTCTAGAATTTGCAAATTACTTGCAATTGATTGATTTTTGTTGTAAATCGGTGCATGGGTATTGTTATATATATGTTTTAGCATCCTTTTTTTGCATCAAGGTAAGTTTTTAGGGTTTAAATTTAAGAAAACCAAATTTTTGGCCATGGGAGGCTTGGATCGAAATTTTGAAGCTTGTATGTGGTAGATTTACTCGGTTTTTTTTTCTTTGTTTAATTCATTCTAGTCAATTATATCGATGTTATATGCAAGTCTCCGTTTCACAAACTTTTTGGCTTGAAATTATCAAGCGATTTTTCATGTTATTTGCTTGTGCTATTGCTATTATATTGACGTTCTAGAAATTGGTATTGTATTAATGGGATTTTAGTTCAGTTCGTTGCGAGCTTGATTCGAAGCTGGGTAAGGTGTGGTCTTTTGTGTAATCTGTGTGAATGTGGATACTGGTTGATTTCGTGTCTGCATCGTCGAGAAATTTGGTGGGTCATAGGTAAAGCGCATCACCCCAGACTTTTATCTTCCGTGACCGTTGTTGGGTCACGGTTATTTTCCAGTGCGGGGATCGCTATGGTTGTGTTTTCTGATGTTCTGGCCAACTTCTGTGTTGGGGAAAAGGGGGCGAATCGTGGCCCTCTATTTTGCTTATGCTGGACTAGATCTGCAAACCATAGATGGTGTTGGTGTGATTTGGGCTAGATTCATGGGATTGAGCCTCATTGTGCAGTAGCTTTTGCTTTGACTGGAGGGCGCGTAAACAATTTGAGTTCGAGGGCTGAGCGGCTTGAACGTCTTTCGGCTTCTTGTGTAGGTTCTCGTTTAATGATTCACGTATGTTGGAATCTAGCGGCTAGTGTATTGATTGATGGGTGCTTCCATATCCTTGTTTGCGTCGGATTCAAGATCAGTTTTTTCAATGAAATTTAGACGAATTCCATTGATGGTAATCATGGGTACTGCTTATGGGATTGATGAGTTAATACTGGTTAGATCTTGACTGCTATCAATAGTTTGTGTGGAGCAAATACAGTTGGTGACGGAGCTAGGAAGCTCTAGTCCGATGCTGAAATTCCTTAAATAAGAGATTTTTCTAATCAATAATATCTCTGTCTAGGACTTCTTTGGTTTGCTTGCACCTTGAAGGCTTCAAAGACCTTTTAATGTACTCTAATTGAGATTAGTCTTTATGACTACTGTTGTTGCGGGTTCTATGAGTATTGGTAGAGTTATCCAATGAGAGTGGGCTACTTTACAGGGTGTGCTTTCCATTAGTTATCATGGATTTTCATTTGCCTAGGTCAAATGGACAAATTCTTGTTACTGTGCTTTTCTTTCACTAGCTAGAGGATAGTTTCAGCTTAATGATCGTACAAATCTTTCTTTAAGAGGTAAAGAATCTTATTTGTGGGGAAATAAGTAATATGTGATTAGATAATTGTTCTTGGAAAACATAATAGTTTTTCAATGAAGACCCAAAGTTCAAAGTTTGAAACCATATCTGTCCTTCGCAAGAAATTTCGACCTCTAAGCTCTTTAATATCTATCTAGGTTTGGAAAGAAAAATTGATGTTGTTTAGGTTTCTGCTGGCTTGCTGCAATTACCCCAAGATTAAGGTTTCTCTGCAAACCTGTTTTACCAAAGGAAGTACTATGCATAGACAGTCTCTTGTCCAAGAAGTCAATAGCGAAGTGTAAACGATGAGCTGATTTCCTCATCATCTTCTATAGTGGTAGATTACATCGTTTGCTGAGGTCTTTCCTGTTTTGCATGAGTAGTGATTGGTAATTTTTGTTGGCTTAGTAATTTGTTGGCGTAATAATACTGATGCGAAATCTTGATTGATCAAGTGATCAAATGAGTCATCAAATTCCAGATAAGTGTGGCTTTCAAAGTATGATATGAGACCACTTATTGATTAAGCTATCAAATTGCCACGTGATGTGGGAGTTCCATCGTGTCAAGTAATTACACTGAACATGAATGACTTTTATTTATTTATTTATTCGTGCACGTCTTGGAAATTTTCGCCGTCCAGCTTGCGTTATATCTCGTTTCTGCTGGGTTTTGGGGAACGTAGAAAGTGATGGCGATGCATGTGTTAACGCCGCTGCATCACTGGCAATGTTGACTAGTGTTTTGGGGAATCTATAGGAACTTATCTTTGTGTCGGTCTGGATATAATCTGAGCATGACTTGATCTGTATACGAGGAGTTTAAGTTGGAGATTTGTTGCGCTGGTCAGTCTTCAGTGTTGCGTGTTGAGGTTTTGTGGGGAACGGAGTCCTTGTTATAGCCGTCGAGGCCCCACGATTGAATGTCGTGTGGCAATTCTTCTCCTATTGAGAACTCAAAGTGCTCTACTCAGATGTGGCGTATAGCACTTCATAGGTTTTTGCAATTGTTGCATGATCACTTGCAAGTCGTTTTCATTATAGAAGTTTGGAATAGATTGTGTTTCGCAACTTTCAAGAATTTCGCAACTAAAGGTGACAGAATGGTGGGTTGCTTTCCCTACAAACTATAATTGGTTACAATGCTTGCTTAAAGTGTTCTTCATTCTGTTTAAGTTGAGGTCAAGTAAGCAGCTTGGGTGCCATTCTTTTTCTTGTAAAGATTGTAGTTCTTGCCTAGGTGTCTTTATTTGGTATTTGGTGAATGAGTAATTTAAACTTAAATACCAAACATGCTGACTAAAGTGCTAGATGCACCTATCCTTTCTTTTGTTGGGTTAATTCAGTGATTTGGACTAAAACCGTTTTTTTTACCCCCCATTTTATAAAAAAAAAAATTGTGGCAAAATTTTTTACTTCGTAAATGCAATATGATCTTGGAAAGCACATATTGTAAAGTGCTTCATATTGTTAGATAAATTTTTGGCATATATATTTTTTGGAGTTTCCTATTGATAAAAATTAATATATACAATTACCTGCCCAAATGAGGTTATTGTGTATATTAATTTGAAAATTGTATCAAGATAAATTCCAAAATTAAAAGATGAGGATGTATGACTCAAAAAGATTTATCTGCCCAAAGGGGATAAATTTTTTTAAAGTTATATGTAATTCCCCTCTATATTGATATATTAGAGATGAATGATGGGGATATGTGACTCAAAAGGTTTATCTGCCTAAATGGGATAAATTTTTTAGAGTTATGTGTAATTCCCCTCTATGTTGAGATAATGGAGATATATATAATTTAAAGGATTTGTCTGCCAAAAGGGGATTGAACCTTGAAGATTATATGTAATTCTCTTTTATCATCTCTATATATTGATATCATGGAGATGTATAATTTAAATGATTTGTCTGCCCAAAGGGGATGGATCATTGACAATTATATGTAATTCTCTTTATTGGTGCTTTATAAACTTCATGCTGTGAAAAATAATTGTGCATTATACACTCTGCCCAAAGGGGAGTTTATAATATACTAATTATTTTTGTTGAAATACTTATTGTCCAAAATTGATCTTATTGCATTATGTGTGACAAACAGTTACTTTTGCTATAAATAACAACAATGCCACGGTTAAAATGTTAATTGGATCAAATATTATACTGTTAAGGACTTGGTCAAAAAGGGAGACATTGTGATTGTGAATATTAGAACCGAGTCCATGTTAGTTGATCCTCTAACAAAAGGGCTTACGGCCCATTTTGTTTAAAGAACATGTAAAGAATATGAGTGTCTTGGATTCTTTTGATTTCTTTTGTTAGTGGGAGTTATATAATTTTTATTTCTGGATATTGTATTTATATGCAAACAGATAATGCTTTTATAATGTTTATTAAAGCATTTATTTTCAATGATTGTTGTTATTGATTCTATTGTTATCATTTCTCCGTTAAGCGAGAAATGGAAGTATAAAACAGTATCTTTAAACAAATTTTTAGTTTAAAGATGACTAGATGTCACCGATTATGAGATCTCATGTTGGATTGTGACATAATTGTGCAATTTCATGTTGTTTAGAAATTGCACTGAGGCAATTTCATGTTGTTTAGAAATTACACTAATGCAGTTTCATGTTATTGAGAAATTGCATTGAGGACCGATAAGAAATAATGTAAATTTTGATCACATGTTGGCACTATTTCTTACTACACTACTAAGCCCATGATCCATGAAAATATAATACTTATTATATGTGATTATGGAAGGTCATGTCTTGTGGTTTTTTCTTAACACATTGATCTCCATATTCCTAGACTGAGGTTATATAGGATTGGATTGGTATTGAGATGCAATTATTGGAATATTATTTTTAAAAAGTTGTGGCCACATAAAACAAAATTTTCAGTTATTAACCCAATAGTGTCGTTTTCAAATATAAAATATTTTTCAAAATAAAATAAGTTAATTAATGTAGCCCAAGTGGGAGAATGTTGGAAATTTCATATAATATGGGCTTACATTAATTAATTGATTTTCTATTTTAAATAATCGGGTTAATGGATATTCCAATATTTGTTGAACCCTAAATGATATGATTGAATTGGGTATTAGCATCTATTGATAACGGGCAAAGTTAGGCAATTGTGTTGAAGCCCATAATGAAAGTGTGGCAATTGTGTTTAATTGTGTTTAATCGAAGCCCATAATGGGAAGGGCTCAGTTGACATGCTGTTGATTAGGGTTTACTAGGTCCCCTCTCTAGCCTATAAAAGGATAAGTTATACCTATCAGTTGTTTTAATCCCATTGAAAGCTGTTATATCGAAATAGGTCATATAGAGGAAGATCTGGCATTCCGGTAGATCACTGGTTATCAGATTGGTCTATTTTCTTCAAGTGAAGCAATGGCTCAAACATGTACGCTTTAATTCCGCATCGGTGTTTTACAATCATATATGGATCCGTTATTTCCTTGATTGATTAATTGTATATGTGAATAAATTTTCTACAGCATGTCGATAAGGAGGAGACCACGGAGACTCGTGCTGGCAAGATTCGAAAAGTGCCACTTTAAAAAGCCTGGCAACCCGACAGTCCCATCGCAAGCATACCCTCTTTCTCTCACGGCCACTTCCAGGGGCACCTTGTGTTCAAACAGTGGCTGGCTCTTGTGCATTAGCAGGGGAAACTTCTTGCCCTTTTTTGCCTTTTGTACCGTGCCTGAGAGATTTTGAGTGAAAAGAGTCCCCTCCAAAAAGAATGGAGCCATTGTTGGTTGGGATTGTTGTGGGGCTACTCTGCCTCAGGGAGGTAATGAGCGGGTATGACCTGGTCGGTCTCAATGCAACAGAGTTCTCCCATTTTGAAGCTCATGGACCTTCCCTTGCTATTGCCAATGACATGGTTGGCCTCACTCTCATCCAAAGTGCTGCTGCAAAAGGAGCTGGTAACGCTCTCTAAGCAAGCACTCGTCCTCATTGCTTCAGAGATCATGTGATATTAGAGTGCCTTTGCTCAGCTGTCTTCTTTGTTCTTTCATTCCCTCTGAATGCGCACAGGACTGTTGTTTTTTTCCAAGACTTTTGAGTGTTAACAGATGTTGTTAGAGCAGGAGCTTCTGACTTCTGTGTTGGAGTTCTTAGGCCCCTTTAGTGTCCAGAAACTGAACTCATTTTATCTTTAGTCTTGATTAAATGCTTTGGTCTACGTGCGAGCAGGACTGGTGTTTTAACGAAATTCATTCGAAATCCTGCACCTTGCTCCTTTTCATATGTCTAATTTTGCTCTTCTGTGAGTTTAGGCTATTAAAGTTGTAGATTTGCACGTATTGTCCTATTCTTAGTCTGCATTTCTTGTGCTTTCAGTCTGCTTGGATGGAACGTTACCTGGGTATCACTTGCAATGGGGATTTGGTTCAGGAGCTAACAGTTGGCTCATTAATTTGGAGGTTCGTTAAAGGAACTTATGGTCCCTAATTTGTCGCTGTACGCATAACATAACTTGCTATTGTTACTTGTGCTACTTATTGTGAATGTACAAACTTCGAACTTCAAAATGTTGCCACGATTTCCTAGTAAACCGTCCCTTATAGCCCACCAGAAGCGTGTGGGCACTTGTCTTAATCTTCCTTCTGTATAATTGAACTTTACAAGACATATCAAGTCTTACTTCATATCGTTACGACGTGAGATGATGTCTGATGAGTGCTTTTCTCCACAATCCTAAGACATAACAAAAATGGCAGTAAAGTCAAACTATGCGGTCTCATTCGTTAGAGATCCTCTCGCGATCTATCTCAAAGAAAACATCGTGAGTCTTGTCTCAGCAAACTACTTACAAAAAGCACAACGCTTGATTTTGCCTTTCCCTCAGAGTCGGAAAGATAGCTGATTACATGATTGAAATTTACTTTCTGAGCTACCTTATGGCAGGGTGGAGGATGGTGCAACAATGTGAGAACTTGTGTTTATCGGAAAAAAACTCGACATGGATCCTCTACATACATGGAAAAAGAGATATCCTTCACTGGAATACTGAGCAGCAACCCTAAATACAATCCTGGTTCTCTTCATGCTTTGCCTAAATTTATTCCAAAATTTGGTTTTTAGTCTTTGTACTTTCCTTTTGCTTCTAAAGGCTTAACTTTAAAGGACTTCCAATGTGCAGATTTTTTCAACTGGAACAAAGTAAAGCTTCGGTACTGTGACGGTGCCTCTTTTAATGGGGACACTCAAGATAAGGTTCATTTTTTGTGGAACTTCTCAGTCTCGTCATTCTAAGTTAGATATAGAAATCCTTTAATAGACATAAGACATCATGCAGTCATATGTTGTTATTTTTGTGGACAGAGAAAGCTTTCCTTTTGCGGTAGAGCATGTTTGATTGGTTGACCATCTTGTGTTTCTTTGTTGGTGTATGTTTGCTCAATGTCAATTGCCCAACCGCATGCCTAATTTTCAAATAAATTGCCGAAGCATTATTTGAATTGACTAATTAAGCGAATTAGAAGAAGACTTT
This sequence comes from Eucalyptus grandis, assembly GCF_016545825.1. Lineage (NCBI taxonomy): Eukaryota > Viridiplantae > Streptophyta > Magnoliopsida > Myrtales > Myrtaceae > Eucalyptus > Eucalyptus grandis. Next base: position 27,943,772 of record NC_052613.1, read on the forward strand.
CATCTAATGTTAGCTTAGATTTCATTAAGCATGTTGATTCTAAAGTATAAACTACTTTTACTGAAGGATGCGCAACTAGAGTTCAGAGGGCAGCGCATATGGTCAGCTGCAATGGAAGATCTGATGTCAAAGGGAATGTCATCTGCCGAACAGGTTGAACACAATTCATTGAACCTACGAATGTCGCTGTCTCTATAGTCATCTTTAACTCTTTTTGTACGAAATTTTTGGGTTTCTAGGCCCTTCTTTCTGGGTGCTCTGCTGGTGGCCTGGCATCAATTCTTCACTGCGACGAGTTTCGTGATCTATTCCCTATCAAAACAAAAGTGAAGTGCTTGAGTGATGGCGGGTTATTTCTTGATGCGTATGTATCCATATGCCTTGACTTTGTCCTTATTTCTCACGCTTCGCTCCATGAAGCACCTCATAAAATGACTGGTGGCTTTGTTTCCCTGGATTCTAGGCTTGATGTATCTGGTGGGCGTAGCCTCAGAAACTTATACAGAGGTGTAGTGGATTTGCAGGTACGCGCACATTTTATACCTCCCACACCTACCAGTTTCAAGCTCTGGTCAGCCAATTTTTTTAATTAAGACTTGTGCCATTAATCTAGGTTGCTTGAAGAATAGGGTCACATATGTATCTCAAATCGGTTCAGAATTGTTAAACCATTTGAGGGTAGCATGTCAGCAAATGACGATATCCGATGCGTAGAAACAGCATGTATCTTTGCCAATTTGGCTATTAGCAAAAGTTAATGTTTTTAATGTTTTCTCATGATTTCAGGGGGTGAAACAGAATCTTCCACGAACGTGCACCGATCGCCTTGGACATCGCCTTGACCCTAAACTGGTACTAGTTTGCCATCAACTTGAGTCCTTGAGTTTCCATGCGTACATAACTTGCGCTCGCCAGTTCGATCATATGCGCAGCAAATATAGTTACTCATTCCCAAATTGATTTTCTATTCTCCTAATGTTTATCCTTCCCAGTGTTTTTTCCCACAAAACTCGATTGCCAGCATCAAGACCCCGCTATTTCTGCTCAATGCGGCATATGATTCATGGCAGGTAACAGCTCTCTTCTACAGAAAGCAACATCAACCGATGCATAGGGCCATGAATTGAGCTACCCATGAAGATTTTAACATAATTTATCTTTTTATAAATCAGATTCAGGCTAGTCTGGCTCCACCATCGGCTGATCCCCAGGGATATTGGCACGAATGTACATTAAACTATAAAAAATGCAATTCGTCGCAGATTCAGTTTCTTCAAGGTGGGTTCTGCTTTGGTCATTTGTCGGGAAGTAATAAAATATGCTTCCACGGTGGACCTACTAATCATGCTTGTTTGTTTCTGTGTATCTCAAATAGATTTCAGGAGCCAAATGCTGAATGTGATAAAATATTTCTCTAAGTCTAACCGAAATGGTTTGTTTATCAATTCGTGTTTTGCCCACTGCCAGTCCGAGAGGCAGGACACTTGGTTCTCTGATGATTCCCCACGTATCGGAGGCCAGGTACAATTGTTGCATCCAATTCTAGCATCATCTTCACTTGATGAATATACTAAACACTCGTGCGTGACCCGAGCTAAACAGAGAACAAACACATTATTCATGTTATTTTTATTCTCAACATTGATGTGCAGCCGATTGCGATTGCTGTTGGGAATTGGTACTTTGATCGAGCAGTGGTGAAGGCCATCGACTGTCCATACCCTTGCGACAAAACCTGCCACAACCTTATCTTTAAATGATGGGACGATTCATCGGAGTTAACCCGTTCACAGGATAGCTCTAGGGAAGTGATATTCGTGTACTTGGTCGGCATAGGAATTTGCAATTCATAGATAGTTGATAACAGACAATAAAGACTGAAGGCTACTGAGAAGTGCAAAAATTGAAGTCAGCTAGTCATCTGCTGTTCTTCATTCCTGTGGGGGTTGCTTGTTTTACTAGTACAGATGAAGTTACAATTTTGCTCACTTGTTAAAATGTTGTTCTCCAATGTATCTCACCTGCGTCTGCACCAGTCCAATATTCTTCATCCAGTACATCTAAAGCGCCATTCTTATGGGATCTTATCCCGCGATTGTGATTCTATTTGTATAGCAATTCTCTCGACGTGTTTCAGTGACTTAGTGTTAGTAAATGGCATGCTAATCTTCCCTCTCAAGTCTTCACTGTCCCCTTTACATTGAATTGCCAGTTTCCTGTCACAACACTCTATCAAGACGAGTGGGAGCAAGGATCGCTCGTAAGTGGAGTGAGATGCGTCATATTTACGATGATATTTCTATCCATCTAATTGACGAGTAGCTAAAAGGAATGTGTTATTTATTAACTTAGTAGCTTTTTCATTGAGATTGAGATGTAAGCCTAGAAACTTAGATCTGTCCGAAATGAAAAGGTTCATCAGAATGTTGGGAGCATTATTTTTAGCGAAATACATAAAGTGTTACATATGGCAGAATAATATTCTGAATTGTAATAATTGACTAGCAGATAAATAGAGGAAATTTTCAATGTTAGCGTGAAGGGAGCTAGAGAAATTTGCAACGATTTTCCTAGGAGATGTTTATTCTAAAGTTTCTCAGCTTCCATTTTATCGACTTGACAATGGGGAAATTTACTTCCAATCTTTCTGCTTAAATATATCCATTGAACTGAAATGAATCAGATCAATCAACGAAAATCACTGGAAAGAAGAAGAAATCTTCTGGAAGATGCTGATGAAAACAAGCATGTGATGTGTGTTAGCCATCGAATCTTGCACACACAGAGATGGATGGAACTAAAAGTAAAATTAGAGGTCTCTTCCAAATCGTACGGAGAAAAAGTTGTCCCAGGAAAACCAAAACGAGAAAGGGAATTTCTACAAATAAAGTCACTATCTCAGCACATGCAGGTCATGGTACTGACTAAACCTTATAAATATCAATACCCTCTTAAACTGTTGTGTCATGTGTCTTCAACAACCGAGAATTAAAAAAAATAAAAAATAAAAAATTGAGTCCTTAACGAGACACCAAGAGACAGAGTTGCACAAGAATGGTGTTTATAACCATGATGCAACTTTACACATATCTGAGGCATATATGGGTGAACACATATAAGCTCTAGGGATCAATCTCATACGTTCGGTAAAACAGAAGGGAAAGAAAAAAAGATGCAGAGGGTAAGAACTGAATCGTTACCATTTACAATGCACACCTGCAAAAAAGGGAAAAAGGAAGGAGGAGGAGGTTTTTGAGAGATCTCTTGTTCATACTTTCTTGTCTTGAAACTTGTTCTTCACAGGCTCCAAAGAAGACGGAGAATTTTGCCCTGAAGAAACGGCAATAACTTGAAGAGTCTTGCCATACATGTCAGAGCCTGGTGAAGCTTGCAGAATCTGATCATGTGGGCAATTGCTGACCAAGCCACCACCAGTCACTGAGCATGTGCCTGCTGATGGCGTCACGTCGCTGTGCTCCAGTTGAGAAGCTCCACTTGGTGAGAGGTTAAACACAAATGGAGTGTGGTGGAGATATTCGAACCATTTCGCAACTTCTGCATCAAACACCGATGGGTGAGTCTCAGTTTCTTTGTCGACTCTCCCGCAGTCAGCCGATATATATGAATTTGGGGAGTTTTCAAAGGTATGAACATTCTGCAATGGAGCAATGCCGCTCCAGTGGCTACTATTACCGCCATCAATATTGCAATAATAGCTGTCAGAGGGTCTATTTGGCTTTGGAGCTGAATGGACCTCTGTTGGACTGATATCTGAGGAGCTCCAATTCCAATCGTGATGTAGAGCAGTATCTGAACTTGCCAATAGACCCATGGTACCTGAACATTTTAAGTGCTGAAAGCATAGCTCGCCCACCATACCAGCAGGTGGAAAACAGGTGATGAAGCTTCCATCATCGACTATACCGGGCCTCTTAAATGAGAGCTCAGGAGATGGAGTCACTCTCAGATTCTGGCTGCTACTTGTGGAACTGGCCTGGGAAAGGTTCGGTTTAGTGGATGCAACAGAGGCTTCATATATTGCATGAAACTTTTGTTGGTCACTGTTTTCAAACAAGGAAAGGGGCTTGTGGGTATTGGGGTCAATCCCATTTTGCCTGAGCTTCTTCTTTAATCCGGAGTTCCACAAGTTCTTTATCTCGTTGTCGGTCCTTCCAGGCAAATGCGCTGCAATCTGTGACCATCTGAAACAAACACCCATCAAACTCCTTAGTTTTGGAGATATTTTTTGGTGATTGAAAAAAGAAACAGATTATATGTATGTTTAAGTAAACTGTTCTTGGTTTTCAGTTTTGTCCCCATGAAAATGGACGATAACTGTTTTGAGAATCAAAGTCCTGAAGTGCAAATGCTACCTGTTGCCTAGAACTGCATGGAGTTCAATTATCAAACTCTCTTCCTGCTGGGAGAATGCACCTCTCTTCAAGTCGGGCCTTAGATAGTTTATCCACCTTAACCGGCAACTCTTCCCACATCTTTGCAAGCCTACATAAATTAATTATGACATATGAAGCTGGGCAAAGAATAAAGAAAATCATTCTCCACTTTTGCATTATTACGAAGGTGAAAGGACTGACTGACTTCTTTGATTTACCTGCGAGCTTTGGGACTGAGCTCCAACACCCGAGTCCAAATTTGGCGATGTAGTTCAAAAGTTTCTCATCTTCCTCGGGAGACCACAGACCTTTCCTCAGCTTCTGTTTGTGACAGCAAGAGTGTCTTCCCATGCAAAAGTGCCTAGATTTCCGGAAGAATCGCTCTAATCTGTGAGGCAAATGAAATGGAGAACGTGTGAAAGGAATATTGTAGGTAGAGACAGTGATAGATGTCGCAGAAATGAATTGTGAGTGTCGTAAACTAGTCGAATTTATAAATAGCCTACTGGAAATAAGAATTGCTTTTTATTTATTTATTTCTTTCATCTTTTTTGAGGGGCTAAGATTTCAACAAATTGCAAATTTGCTTTGCGGACTTTTGTTGCCTGATGAAGATGTGTATGTGCTCCTCATCAGCATCATGGGGCGGCGCCATCATCGATGGACGGTCCAGATGCAGGTACAATATGACCTGCATGAGTCCCATCAGAGGTTTTAGTCTCAATGAATGTGTCAACCTAGTGGGCCTCCTAGATAGATATCATCATTTGACTAAGGATCTGGTGTGATCACAAGGATTGCTTGTAGCCTTGTAAAACAAATGCTGCAAATCGGAATGCGATGGTAACCGGTAATTGTGAAATTCATTCGCTCCATGAATTCTAAATTAGGAAACACTTACGGTCTATTAACAAGCGAGTTACCTAATTATATCAGCAGATGCTTGAAGCATTCTCGTCTCTTTTGAAGGAAAAAAACGGATTCAATTAATATACCCCCTCTTTTAGGGCCTATTTCTGAACCAGATACTGGTCAAATACGACTAAGCCTCATTCCTTGTGGCTCTTTCAGGCAATTTCCGAATATCATGAACGCTTCCTGGAGTTCCATAATAGGTCCAAAAGCAGAAGTATTCTCAACATGTTAGAGACATGATAGAATAGGAGAAATGGGACATATCTCACTCTCTCATAAAGTTGCAAGAGTTTAAAGAATGCTCAGTGGTAGCCTGATATGTAATTGTCTATTTAAGAAATGCAAGGGTCAATGGTAACTGTTTCGATAATAATTATAACAAGGGATGAACCAGTGAAGTTACAGATAGATTTTCGTTCCAAAAATAACTAAAGACTTAAAATAAATCTAAACTTTGAAAGATAGAAGAACACAAAAACCAGAAATAGCCTCTTTTGCTTTATCTCTGGCAAATTTCCTCTCGGTTCATTGTATTTTCAGAGGACTCTGGGTTTTCATTCTGCTTATGCCTGAGAGGTTGGGTGATGAAGCAAGACTAGGTTAGCTGCTATTGGAGAAGAAACTTGTTCAGTAGATCCAGAACATGTTGTACTGTACATGACAAGTGCAACTATAATATGAAGTTAACTGTAAGTGTAGTTTCAGAACTGAAGTCATCCACCTGAAGTCATAACTATGAAACCGTTTTGCATGCTCTCAAAAGCAAGTAGAAATAAATCAAATTCTGTAATGTAACTTTGCACTAACTATTATTTTTCTCTTCTTTTGTCTGGACATCATGATCACAGTAAGAACTGGTTATGAGATTTAATACCAATTTCTACCTTCTCTACAGAGTTTGTCTTAAATATTGCACACAATTTATTTAAATGAGTGGCAGTTGAGGAAATAAATGAGAAGCAACAGCTGCTATGTTACGTTTAACTGTATTTTCTGGGATTGAAGCTGTACAAAATCATTACCGACATTACGATTGTGGATGAGAATACACTCACAGGCAGAGGGAAGAAGAAGCTAAGAAATTGTTAAAACGGGTTGGAGTTTGGTGAGAAATTTCACGCCTCCATTATTATATCCATTGAAATGCTAGTACCATTCACATTCATCACTGGGCTGTCAGTTTGTTCATTGTACTTCCAGACATGAAACTTCCTTGACCTTTGCTAAATTCCCGTTGAGACAAACGCTTTAACAATTTGACTCACATATGAAAATGAAAGTAAGTCCAGATATCCATCGTGCTTATGAGAAGAGTAGTCGCTGTTACAGGTACTTAACTGCCGTGACCCTTTCTCTCCCCTTCCAATCTAGACTAAAAATTCGAATAACAGGCCAACTTTATTGATGGTTCTGTCAGTTCATTTAGTAAAGTCGGTGCAGAATTCTCTAAAAGGTGGTGTTTACAGTGTTAATGCTTGGAATAAGCGTAGATATTCATTGTCAGAACCGGGGAACCATCTTCTGATCTCATCATCACCTGCACGCGCCAATACATGTTGCTCTTGTTACTTCCATTTTCAAGTCAGGGTTTAGTCACTTATGCAGACTATTTTTACGACTTGAGGATCTTGCTGTCACTGCTGCTGACTGCTATATTCAAATATAAAGATGAACTTCAGGAGCATTATTCCGGTGTTACTTTGCAATACGCTCTCATGCTCAAAGAACCACAGTGAGACGTAGATTCTGACATCTTTTACGTGCCCTTTTTTCAGGCCATCCATCATACTTTTTCGCAAAAGTGTAATGGATACGACCTTGGTGAAGCAAATTAGAGGCCAGTTGTGATGGTTAGTTATGATGGGAAATAAACCCGTGCTTTTGATATCAATGAAAGGAAAGACTTCAACCTGGTTCACAATCAAATTGTCATTTGAATAAGAGGGGGACATAATCTACATGTCTTTGAACAAAAATTTCCTACCCCTAAGAGTCATCAATTTCCAAACACTTTTTGAGTGCAGAGCGAGACAACTAATCGACAAGGAAGCTTACGCCAGTGGCATTGTAGGCGGCACACCACGTTCTTACATAGAGCAGATGTCACCATCCCTAGCAGAATCACATCCGGTATCTAATAGTATTTACACATGGATCAGATACCTCACCGTATACACAGTACAGATAAGGAGTTAACTGCTAAATATAGGCCTGGGGTCCTTTTTTTCTCTCTCTCGACAATCATTAAGATCGACAACATTGGTGTACATGGAGGCTGAATAATCAGGGTCACCTTCGAGATGATGGTCCTGAATGCTGACTCATCCTTCTTAATTGGCCCATTCAACAGTAGATGGAAACACAAGCACATGGATGCTTTACTAATCAAAATCACAAGAAAATTGTTAATCGTTTTGTCTTGTCAAGACCCAAGAGCAATAATGACAATAGCATGGCCATCGTTATCGTGACTATTCTTACCATTTATGGAAGCTTAAGATCTCCAGGGCAATGATGTTTAGATAAAAACTGCTGTTCAATCTCCACTTAATTCCTGTATTAGGCAGTCTACTGAGTATTAGCAGCAGTAACCATAAGCAAAGAAGGAGGGTTTCAAGGGGTGGCTTTGGTTCTTGTCAAACGGTAAAGGACAAGGATGGCCCCAAATCACAGTACGAATTGACTTTATTAAGAAGGCAACATGATAAGAAGTCTTTCCATCCTTTTTCAAATCACATCAATTATCAACAAGCTTTGCCTGGTTGAAGTGCTTCCTTGTCCTCCTTTCTTTACATAATTACCACCTCACTTTTGCTTTGTAGTGGGAAGTGATGATCAACTTTTCTTGCAACACTTAAGTAATTGCTTTTTCTTAGGTTTTGGGAGGAAGTGTTTGTTCTTAATTTCACTGTTTGAGATTCTCAAATGAAGCTCTAGAATGGCTTCTTGGAAAAAGCAAAGTCACTTTTCTTATGAACCTCGTGTCCTGCTCTTACCGGAGAATGGTTTGATTAACAGCTAAAGTTGAAAGACATTGAGCAAATTTCTATGAGAAACTTCTGTTCTTGGGGACAAGTACATAATGCCAACCCTTCATCTCAATTCATATCTTTAACCACCACAGAAACCTCTAGTTCTCGCTCAGTGTATATATTAAATTTATCATTCACACTTTTTCTTTGCTTCACCATGATGTTTTTGACCGTATCTAGGACCTTGTTGCAGATGTTTATTTATGGGCTTCTAAAACCGCATTATGAATTGCTGCGCTTAAACCTCTCCGTAGGCAACACAGCTGAATTTCAAGATGATGAATAGAGCAATATTCTAGTTCCTTTCCGATTCTAGATATGACAATATTTTGTTCAGTCCTGACAAATTTAATGTGAATGAAAGCCATTTGCTCCATTTGATGGCTTCTTATGACTTTTATTTCAGAGTGGCAGAAGTCACAGAGAAAAGGAGAGCATCACAGGCCATCATAATCATATTAGCTCCATCATGCAGCAGCTAAATATTTTCACTTGCTATAAAATGGTTGGGACTAGTACACGAGGTATTCTTGCTGGCCTAGACCGTACACAGTCAAAACCCCGTAAAGACCTTTCCGGGCATTTTGCTAGTCCGGCAAGATTTCTGCCACTTGAAATGTTGCCCTGCTATTGATTTCTAAAATCAGGACAATGGAAACCAATATGCCTCAAGATTCTTTGGCTCGACGCACCATGACACCCACGCATGAGCAAAATGATCAGACGCAACACCTTTTAGATGAGCTTTGCTTGCTTCACTAGAAAGTTATGTACGTTAGTAGGAGCTAAGATTTCTGAAATATACTTCCACATTGTTGAAATTGCCAAGTGCCAACTGCTGAGGATATCATCATCAGCACGAGAAAAGATCTAGTCTCTGTATAGGCAAAATTGAAAAATAACTCTTCGGAAACACTAGGAAGCTAATACAGATACTATTGATTCAAACATATCAAGAGTTCAGGCCAAAAGAGCACCATGCATGAACAAGAACTTAAGACTCAGGTAACACTAAATTAGCTCAGTACCTCTAATTGAGATGCTAAAGTGCCAGACAGTGTTCTTTTGAATTTACTGTTCCAAGTGCAAGTCATAATCAGTCATTGCAGAAGCAGTATCTTAGAACTTTACATAAAAGATCAAGTCATCAAGCTTTGTTTGCTATCAAGTATAGTGTAAGAGAGCAGACTTGCACTTGGAAAAACACAATTCATTTAATGTGATTGAGGAAACATTTCTTTATTCTATTTATACATCAGATTAACAAATGATGCTTAATTTGTTATGTAAGACAAATCTAAGAGTCAACAGTAAAATAAGCTTCTGCCGCCAACCGAAATCTGTGCTATGGCTAGTTGAACGACACCTAATTCAACTGGTCATCTTAAATTTTTAACCTCGTTGACCCAAACAAGGGTTTCTAGTTGTGTAACAGAAGTTGCAGAGAAGGCAAAAGAGGGAAATCTTCATTGGTGTTACTCCACCAAACAAATACCTCTCCATCAAGGACCAATCATGAACTGCATACAAAACATCAAGTTCAATTATTTCTCGCTTCAGCCCATAAACAAAGATGATAATTCATCGAAGATAAATATCTCAGCTGCCACTTACATGCAATCTTCTCTAACAAATCTAGTACTGTTTCAGTCAACAGAATCAGCAACCCCACCTACATTGATATCAGAGTCTGGACAAGCAGCTTGCACTGATGTAGGCTTTTGAAAATCGCCATTTCTTGCTTGGAACTAGAGTAAGGAAAGAAACCATTAGAGGCTAATAATTGTGTATCATACTACTTCACTCAAGTTGGGAACCCATAAGAGGTAAGCTTATTGCATTTTCCTAATTTCATGACCATTCTACTACTGTCTCCTTACAAAATATTCTTGTCAATGGTGTAACCCCATAATTGAAAATGGTAGTAAGTGAACCTCATTAATGGTAAACCCGTATCCCTATAACAAGTAAACTCTGCATCCCATTGAACACCCCAACTAAGCAGACACCAACTAACCTGAGTGGATGTATGATTTGTTATGCAGCTGGCACTATTGACATTCTGTGTCGATTCCTTTACACTGGAAGGGATGGCTGCATCTGTATTTTCCATAGTACCCGGCCCTACAAAGGCAGAGGTATTTGACCCTGTTCCTGGCTTTAGAGGAGGCACTCCTGGAAATGGAACTAAGGACGACAGACATGGCATCGACATAGGAAGTCCTTGACAAGGAAGACCCATCAATGGAAAGTTTGGTGCAGCTGTACTGTGCAAAGCGGTCGAGGCAGACACATGAGGCACAGGGACATGTGTTCCACAATTTACACCAACCATGCCCATACCCAAACCCATCCCAATACCCATTGGCGCAAATTGAGCTATCTGTGATGGATGTATGCGCTGAATTGCTGTCGGAAACATCATTGGCGGCATGTACAAGCCATTTGCCATTGACATCATCTGGTGAAAGGCGAAATGTACAGAAAATGCACCTTAGGAGAGGTCTAGTTTGTCTACGAAAAGGTCAAACAATCATATTGTTACTTATTTTAAAGAGAAATAGAGAGGAGACTGGAGTACCTGCACTTGGAGTTGAAGCGTCTTCAGATACTCAATGGCCTCATCAAGCATAGATGCTTTGTCCACCTTCAATGGCAAATCAACAAAATCAGCAAAATAAATGTTTAGACTGTCAAGTAGTAAATGATTCCCTTAACAGAAGTCTTAATGTTTGAACTGCACCTAGCTCATGCATGGAGTATTGAGTGTTGCATGATGAATATCGACACTCCAAGCAAGGAGTGGCAGGTTTTGGTTGACGGTTTATGCTTGATGTTCAACTTGACATCAAAACCCACATTTAGTACAAATTCTAGTTATAAAATACCAAACAGGTTCAATTAAAGTTTAACCTCAAATAGCAAAATTTATCTTGAAAGGTCATGGAACAAAGTGCAAAGCTTTTTCTTTTCTTTTCTTTTTTTTTGGTGTGTGTGTGTGTTGGGGGGGGGGAGATAGAGGGGTGTGGGGAGAGGAATAAGTCATGAAGCAAAACAATCAAGCACATAATTATCAACCTTATTGCAGTTTGGTATAAGTTCTTGCAATGCACGCATCTTCTCATTGATCCTGTCCCTCCTTTTCTGTTTATGATGGGGCAAATGAATTTCCATCAGACTATGATAGGGTGAAGAGCAACTTTTATGACAAGAACTGCTAATATACCAACAAAAAAGAGAAACCATCTATACGCAATACAATTGTCGAATGCAAGGTACATCCATACCCTTTCAGATAAATTATGTACTTCGGCTGCTCGGCTTCTCTTGGAACTAGTACTGCGAGCAGCTGCTGCTGCTGCTTTTTCACGCCAACTGAATCTTCATCAACATCCTGCACATAATTACATTTCTTTTTAGAAAATGAAAGATTAGATTCATGAGGACACCTCAAAAAGAACATAGGTGGAAACATTAGACTAACTTCAGCAAGGGCTTCAGAATTGTTGGTGCTAGGACATTTCCTCTTTAAACTGCATGATGGAGCATCTGAAGTAGAAGCAGAGGAAGTAGAAGCAGCAAGCTCTGTCATCTTCTCATTATCTGGTGATCCTTTACTCGAACTGGCACAACAACTTTGATCAGCACTTTTATCATTCTTCAAAGCATCTCCTTGGCAAATCAAAGGCTTTGAGGCAACCATCAGTTGCTCCCTTTGAACTTGGCAATTTGAACTTGCTTCCGTCCTTGGACAAACACTCAAGTTACTCGCCAGATTATCAGCCATAATGCTATCATTAGTTGAAGAACACTTCTCTTTGCGTGCAGCTCTGTCCAAGATCAATGAATCCGAGCCACTGGCTCTGGCATTGTTCTCTACATTGGCATGGGAAGGAGTGGCTACCCTTGCAAAATGAGAGAAGTTGATAAAATTGGAATTTTTGGCAGATGGTGTTGCGTCCTTAGCTTGACCTTTTTCACTTGTAGATCCAACTGCTAATCTTGGTAATCGACTAAAGTCTCCAAAAGTAGAATCATAGGTGATACCACATTTACTAGAGCCCATAGCATCCATGACTCCTTGCTGAAGAGATGGCAGTGCTGTATTCATTCCCATTCCAGTTATCTCAACGTCTGCTGCAGAGGGAACCTTGGCACCGTTCACACCCGCTGGACCAACCTCTTTATTGTTACTCTTTTGGGTCGAATCAAAACTATACAGATTGGAAAGCTCATTTACCGGGACACCTGATAATTCAGGCAGGAAATCAGAGCAGTAATCATTTTGCAAAGGTTCATTGATGGGACAACTAAACCAAGGAACAATGTCCTCATCATGCGTCAAACACATTTCTCTGGGCGGTGAGGACATTGGGAATTCACTCAACCCAGAGTCCGGCTCTGCCTCAGACTTTTTAGAATTCGAAGCAGCGCCATTGCCCACATCTTTATCGCTAATCCAAGGGCTCTGAGAAGTGAATTCAGACAGTAAACCAAAACCAGGTTGGCTCTTTTTGGGCCTACTGGACTGTCCTTGCATCACGACCTGACCATTCTCCCATATAAGCTCAACAAACCCATCCTCTGGTCTGCATATAACACACAAATTGCACATATTGGGATTCATCTTTATAGATGAACTTGGTACAATAATTCACACAAGCATGAATTTCCAAAAAAAGTAGGGGATAAAAATAACTCACATGAATGACAGATCTGCTGAACATGATTGGCCCTTGTCTTGTCTTGAATTAAGCTTCTCTTGAGCCCTCCTAAATAGCTCAAACAATGGCATTTTCAAGAGTTGGAACCCCTGGCTGTGTCCTCAAATATGCATCAAGCCACAAATTGGACCTTCCACAAACATAAAGAGCCAAATCCTCAAGAACCCGGAAACACAGAGTCCACAGGTGCTCAGAACTTTTCTCTGCTTGAGCAAAACCCCTCTTCAAGGCAACTTCAGGAGAAGAGAAATTAGTAAATAAACAAAGAGCGCTCCTTTTATAGTCACAAAATTGCAGTGAAGTCGTTATCAGTACGTCTAAAATGGTTAAATGTAGTTTAATAAGCATAATCAAATAATATAAAGATTTGGGTCAAAACAATTCTTTAATGCTATTAAAGGACGCCTTCAAAGGAAAAAAAAAAAAAAAAAAAACCTCTGTAAATTGAGTACTTTCTCGGAGGAAAGTGAGATCCTTCGCACTTTATTGTACTAAAACTTGGATTACCCAGAAAAGATAAATCCCCACAGATCAAGGGAAGATCACGCAGCTCATAGAAAACCGCCGAAAAAAGAAAAATAGAAAAAAGACCCGTTCTTCCACAAATAAGCAAGTGAAAACAGCAGAACCGAATGCATATGACCGCGAAGGGACGAACTTCGAAGCCCTCTCGAATCAGTCGAAGTACAAGTAACACTGATCCACATGCACTAAAAAGTCTGTCGAAGATGAAGAAAGAGAATCAGAGAGATTTGGAGATCACGAACGGCCCAAGTGGGACGTGGAAGACGGCGAAATTTCTGCAGAACTGCAAGAGAGAGAAGAGATTGCCGAGAAGATACACGGAAGTTCGTGCTTTTTTGGCGTTTAACTTGGGTCAACAGTGACTTGCTGCTGCTTAAGGAATTTTTGTCTAAATTTCAAGGGGAAAACAAAGAATAAATAATTATAGAATCACAAAATCTATTTTACCAAAAGGAGATTGATACTTGTTGGGCAGCGTCCTTACGATACTCGTTCATTAGTAAATTAAGGAAATTGATATAATTTTCAATGTATTAAGTATTCTTATGAAGTGTTAGATCAATTTTTTTTTTTTTAAATAATGAAATTCTTACTTTCATAGCATGACGCTTCACAATATAACACAAAAGCCACATCCGGTTTAGTTATTAGTATATTTGGATCGATGTAATATGGACTTTTGACATGTTATTCAAACAAAAATTCATATCCCGTAATAATATATTCGCTAGAATAGGGTTTAAAATGTATTATATTTTTCATCTCTTTTTTTCCTTATTTTCACGTGAGATTCATTGAAAGCCGCCCATTTTTTCTAAAGTGTTTGACCTAAATATCATACGCACTCAAAATGTCAAATTTACAACCCCTATCATGTTGATGTGGTGTCACTAGGTAATTGAGTGCAATCATTTCGGATGCATGTTTGTTTGTGACTAGTCTAACACAAGGTTGAAGATCATAATCCATGCTTAATCAACATGTCATATGATATAATCACTATACATGATAATGTTATCTTGGGGCTGTAGATTTCATTACTTCGATAATGTAAAACATGGAGAATCATATCTTTTTCCATCCGCTTCACTTTACTAATGATGTGTGGGGTAGCCCCTTTTCTTTCTAGCTTACTTCATATGCTTGACTTTTGGATCATTATAATGGAGTCCTTGACTTGCTCGGCATGACAGGATTTTAGAGAAGATTTGCAATTTTGTCAAAAGTAGTCCTCATAATATTTTGTTAATATTTTCGTGCTCAAAAATACATTTCTAAATATAATACACATGCTTTGGAAATGTGAAAAGGTAACCTTTCTAATATCTATATATTATTCGCAGCACGTGAAATTTATCATGATTTTGATTGTCTTGTTCAATGCCTAGAAGATACAATCTTATGGTAAATATTCACCGTTAATTGGTCTTTCATGAATTTAGTATACTTTTGCCTCCATTCTTGCAAGACTTAATTTTTCTTCTTTCTTTTTAAAAACATGATCAGTTCTTATGATCTTTGATTTGTAAAAGGAAAAGTGTAAATGGAAAATTAAAAATTAAAAACATAATATAATATAAAAGAGAGAAAGGGGATTGGACATTGGTCAACAAGTCATAAAATGGGTTGTAGGACCAATCATGGGTCAACTACCCCGGCGCTTCCAAGAGTTCATGATCACCTTCAATTGATCACAATCTATATATAATCATATTTAATCTCATTATCTTCTAGAGATTTTGCTCTCCCCCTTGATTAAGGCTGCTGAATTCTCATTATTGCCCCTCAATCCCAGGCACTGAACTCAAGGCCATTCTTGACTTTTCATGGATAATTAGCAGATACCTAAATCCCCCATTTTCATACAAGGCGGGCCCGGGAAAGATGGTGTCAGATAAAGCATGACGGCGACTGATAGGAGCAATAATTAAAGAGAACAGAAGTTCAGAGATGATGATTAAGTCATTAAACTTAATTAAGAGGAAGAGAATGTTTTGTCTCTCTTGATCCACCACTCTACATAGAGGGGAAGGTTTCTTTAGTCAATTTTTTTTTCTGTCGTCTATAATGGTAGCAATACTTTCAATGTCAATCCACTTTAAAAAATGGGTAATCCAACTATTGCATGTCTATGTAATTATCTCTTACCTACTTGGCATGTTTATCTAAACATCAAGGCATGTCTTTTAAATATTTGTCTTGATATATAACTTGTCTTATGGATACATGCTCCACGAAGAAGTACAGATTTTATTGTCATTGCTGTTTTGACTGTCATTTGCTACCTATTTTCTAGTTAATTTTCTTAACTTTGTTAACCAATGTAATGCAATTATCTTCAAATTTTATGTCTGGAGTGTGTTCTTCTCCCTTCCTCATTAAAGAAGCTATCCACCAACCACGTCTCAAATTGGGTGGATACGACAATAGACAAATAAATGTAAGTAAAAGTGAATATCAATAACGTTCATGTTAATGATCCATCTATCCAAGGTGTGATGGATGAATATGCCCCTCTATGGTCTATAAGCAAATCCATATAGAGAGCATAGCAGACAATACATTTAATAGTTTGCTAGGATAAAAAAATAGCTTAGTTATTGGATAAACCTGAATAAGAATACCAACCCACTCCCTTTGTTTATGGGAGTTGGAAGAGAAAGGAAGACACCCGTCTACTTTATGAAAAAGCCTCTCCATTGGTCTTTGCTCTATCTAAATCAGTAAATCAATTAGTCTCTCCCAATTGTAGAGTAATTCCACTCAATAATAGCATAGTGAAAGTAGGGTTGATTTAATCTTTCATAGATTCATCGTTAATTGAATGTATCATTTCAAGACGAGGCCATCTTATATCTAATTTAGATGTGGAGTGGGGACGAGAGCGGGGACGAGTGCTCTGGACACAAATTTTAGAAAACACACTCAATTTTGATTTCGTGGACAATAATATGTGCCAAGTTGATTAGTTAAAGCTTTGCCCAGGTAAGCATTGCAGCCCCTTGAACGCTCTCTCTCTCTCTCTCGCAACATGGGATGTTGCCATTACAGGAAAGGATTTGAAGCAATCTTTTATGTGGCCTCAATCTCAGCATCCCACGTGACTGAAAAGAAGATAATATTGAGAAGGAGAGACACAGAGAGAGATCAGATCAAGACAGATGAGAGAGGTACGACGAGGTGGAGTCAAACTGCTCCACGATTGTCGCATCAAACGAGACCCTCCCACTTGCTCTTGTCCATTTAAAAAAAGGAAATAGCACTATCTCACACAATTCATAGCGGAAATACACTCTTTCATGATTAATCTAATAAATAAAAAAAATAAATATTACGAAAATTCTCAAATTAATATACTCATAATAAATTTATCCAAAACTAATTTTCTGATTATAAAAAACCTGTAACAAATTTATCATTCGTTAGTTTCCGTTAAATTAAATTAATACAAATTGATATAATTATAACAAACGGAAGGTAAAATCCAAAGTTGATATATCCGTAAACTGTTATGTGTCATTTAACTCAATAATTTGACAATAAAATTTAATAAAAAATAACAAAAATAAATTTATCACAAATGTACAAATTTATAATTCTTTATGGTAAAAAAAAATTAATTTTAGGTAGATTTGTTGTTAGTGTATAGGTTTTGGATTTTTCATGATATCCCTAAATGGAATTTGAAAGAATCAATAAGATTAGCTCATCTTATATATTAAAGATTGAGATGAAAAAAATATATTAAGCCTATCACGCATTTAAACTTGAACAATAGCTGTGAATGTGAGAAATCAATGAGACAAAGGATTCTTGTCAATTGAGTATTGGCAAGGATGAGATTTTCGTTATAGGAAGATCTTGAATATATTAAAATATTTATATATTGAACTACATCTTCATTTAGTTACTCAAATTTCTAAAATAGTTAGCTGTGATTTCACTAAATTTTGCATGATGTCATGGTAGGAATCCTAAATTTAAATCTTTTCAAGCCACTATCCCTCCCTTATTGCATATTATCACACTTAACTTTTAGTCCAAAGTACAACTTGCGGAGTTGGCAGAAGCATAATGTATTGTCGACACCTTGCAGGAACAAAATACACCCACATAAATCTGTCTCTATAAGAAAGGAAATCGCATAATGATATAATCGGTTCTAGGAATAAACCTAATGTCGCCAACTAGCAAAGGTCAAGCCGACATTTGGCATGGGCCTTCTACTCCATGAGTTAACCGACATCGCAGTTATGTAAAGTCGGTGGCTTGGCTATGCTAATCTTCAATCAATCAATCAAAAGGTTTGTCTAATGACCGTCTCTCACCAATCTATTTAAACCATGTCCATAACATTTACAATCGATATAATTATTAGATGTTAAACAACACATGCATTTAACATCTTAAACTTTTAGAGCATTTGGTAGTTATCTCATAAAATCTCATATGACATTAGAGCTAATAGTATATTGGCGAGTCCACAATCTGTTTTAATGTTTGGTGAATATCTTAAGGAAGGAATCCGGTGACCAACGCAATTTCTAAGTGTGGGCATTGTGGTATAGCAACACAGCCCCAATGGCAGACGTCATGGTTCATTTTAGAGAAAAGAGATTGGGGATGAAGTTGGGTGTTAATGGGATTCAAGTTAAGATATTTAGATGTAGAAGCTTACCTGAATTGAGGGGGAGTAAACCTAATACTAAGCTCACATCTAATAGGGACATTGTTGAAATGCACGTTTGGATTGTATTCAAAAGTTCTACATCGAAAAATTGGTATGGTGCAATTAAATAGTTAGCCCATAAAGTTATGAGCCCATTAGGCTATATTAACTAATCGCCTAGTACCAAAAGGCTTTACTTAGAAGTATTAAAGTGACTGACAATACATTTTCTTCAATTGCACATCTTACTTATGTTTGAAGTCTTCTTTTTATTCTCACTATTAAGCAATTGCCTCTATTCCAGATGGATTTTAAAAATGTCTTTCTTAATGGCAATTTTGCATAGTACTCTAGTTTAGTTCCATAGTGGAACTTTACCTTGTTTACATAGAGTATAATGTAGACTAAAATAGGCTCCTCATGCATAGAAGTAAAGCCTGGAACATCACATTACTCTCCTTGTGCACGGTACTCTAAATTTAGTTTTGCCATGGAACATCTTGCATTCAAGTCCAATCCCTTGGACAATGTTCTCTTCGTTCAACGAACGTCCCATGGGTATATTTTGCTATTACTATATGTGGAAGACATGGTTAATATTGGCGATAATCGTATCGGTATTACAAAACTCCAATAGTATCTCAATCAATATTTTGAAATGGAAGATCTTCAATGACTCGATTACTTTCTAGGCTTGGAGGTTGCCTCAAATTCCTCTGGATGTTATCTTTTTCAAGAAAAATATGCCACTGATCTTCTTTCTTAAGTAGTTCTCACTAATGCCAAGATTGCTACAACTCTCACTAAGGCAAATGGCAAATTTGATGACAACAATGGGATTGCTCTTTCAAATCGTACACTATATCGACAATTGGTTGTCAATCCTATATATCTCACTATTACTCATCATGATATTGCCTATGTTATTCATGACTACCGGTGTATGACTCACTTTGCTAATGTTCTTTGTATTCTTAACCATGTCAGTGGTACCATATTTCATGGTTTTAATATTTCTGCTCACTCTACACTAGAGTTAAAGGCTTATTCTTATACGACTAGGTTGGTAACCTTCTTGATCTTTGCTCCACTATACGCTACTACTTCTTTCTTGGTACTTCACTCATATCATGGCGCATCAAGAATTAGACCATTGTTGCTCAACCTAGTACCGAGGCAGAATATCGTGTTCTTGTTGATACAACATCAGAATTTATATGGTTGCAGTGGTTATTAGAAAACATGAGAGTCTATCATAATGGCGAAATAGTCCTTTACTACGATAATTGGAGTGCCATTCAAATAGCCCATAATGATGTTTTCCATGAGCACAAAAAACATATTGAAATAGATTGTCATTTCATATAATATCACAAGCTTCATGGCACCATACAACATGTTTTCACTTCACCTGGTGATCGGATTTATATCTTTACAAATGTACATCCATCTGAGCGCTTTCATTATCTTTTTTTTTTTTTTTTTAAATTCCAGTTGACTTCTTCTATGTCATTTCAAGTTTGGGGAGATGATAGAGATTTTTTTTTTTTTTGATTGATTGTAATTGATATCGTAATATTCTGTTATTTTAGATAGTGATCCTATAAAACTTATAAATTGGCTCATAGTCTTTATTATTAGACATTGAAATACACAGAAATACCGCAAATCTATCTCTCGCATTATTATATTTTTAATTACAATCTATACTAGTCGCTAGCTGGCACGATTCAACACATTCGGGTGTGGGGTTGCAAGTCGCTTATGCGCACAAAGACAACCAGAAGGATAAGGTATCCATGCAAGTACAAGGCAACGTTTCTGAGAAGTCTATATCGAAAGCTGTAAAGGAGGAAAAAACGGATAGAAAAGAGGATAACTTAAATAAATGCGACAGAGAGGTGGTAGATAGGACGTGAGTATTTATTTACTCACGTAGTTTAGTGCAAAATCTAATTAATTAATTATTTAGTAAATTCAAAACACATCATTGTGCGCATTCGTATATTTGTACATACACAATACATCCACCCTCTTTCAGAGACAAGGTACATTTATATCACAAAAAACGGATGATTTAAAATATAATTTCCTAAAATTAATTATTTATATCACTTGAAATAATTAATCAATGAAAAATATTTCATTATCAATAATGAATATTTTCGTAGACGATTAAATTTTTTCTTTTGTTTATTTTTATAAATGATTATTTTTAGGAAAATATTTTTTCAAATTATCAATTCTTCATGAAACAAATGAAGCATGTACACGAGTTAATGCATTCTTAACCTATATTAAGCATGCTTCTTAAACTCTCGTTCACATGTAAGTCACAATTCGATATTATATATGTGCGGTTGTTCTCAATTTGGCTTAAGTTAATGGGAAATGGGGTACTCGTAAGAGCAGCGAACGTGCTTCTTTAACACTCGGCATTATGAAAATATAGAAATAGATCCGTTAAATCTCGCTAGAAGTCAATTAAATGGACGATTCATACGCATAGTGGGTATGAAGACGCTCGCCGTGTATGTAAAGGCGATATAAAAGTTTTCTTTTAGGAAAAATACAACGAAATTGGGGATTCATGGGACCAAGTACGAATCCATTTGCTTTCGTCTGTTCAATTTCCCAGTACCTGCAGACCATGCTTTCTGCTTCCCTGCGACCTGCACATGTGTCTGACACTCCAGACACCACCAGATATTGTTAAAAAACACATCCTAAATTTTGGCATGTCCGGTTGCCCTCCCCACATTTGATTAACCTATCTGTTTTTCGTTTTTCGTGTGCCAATTTGCCAATATTTAGGGCGTGTCTGGTTTATTTATTCATCCACTTGTTCTTGTTTCTCCTTTGCAACGAGCAAGCAGCATCACAAACATTGACAAGTTTAATGGAGAAGGCATCTAAGAATCCTTCTTCGATGACCCTACGATGCTTTAATCCAGTGTACAGACAAAGAGGACTACATTTTGATAATTTGGTTCTCTTCTAAGTTGATTAGGGTATGCTGTAATAGCTTGAAATGTCATTTTCTACTCCCATACTCAGATATCGTTGGCGGTGATGATGATTGATGACGAAGGTGATGGAAAGCTAGCTGCATTCGTGCTCATCCATTAGTATATAAGGGCCTTGTGACTTTTAAAGTTGAAAGACAACATAATGTGTTTAATTAGAGTGTGGTGGCTGACATAACTGATTTTTATGTGGAGCGTCTATTTCTCCAACTTCCTGGCATTATTCTCAACTATTCAAATTATTACATTTTTATGAGTATTTTTTGGGTACTTATTAAGTATATTTAGTTTAGAATAATTCATGTCAAAAGAACGTGTTAAATAGTGTCATAAGGGTCATAAATTGCACTTTAAAAACATACATATTTCTTTTTGAGGTAAGTGAGTTTTTGGAAATGTGTGATTGCTCAATTTCCTAGTGTATAGCTCCATGTTTTTACTATATTTTAGTAGCTTTGGCTAGTGCTCTTGAGGCACTTGTTAATAAGATCCATTTGAAATATCAATTATTCAAAACATGATAAAAAGTCAATGCTTCATGGAGAAATAGAACTCTTTCCTATTTAGATGTCAATATTGCGCTCGAAATGAAGTCTAAACTATGATAATGCGATCTTTTTACTTAATTTGAACCACACACATTTCTTTAACTCTATTATTTTCCAAATGTAATTTGTAAATTGGGTCAATGCATTCGTTTGTGCTTTTTCCTCTAAGTAGTGTTACCTTTGCAAGCATTCGGTTCATGTGCGCGGCTAGATTTGATGGGTCCACAGGATTCGTTAGCATACTTAAAAGTGAGCTCACATGAGCTAGTTGTATGCAATAATAACTCCTGTAAGTATGGTGTGACGGTGCTTTCATGTTGGGCCAAATCATTGTACTTTGCTTCTTTCGATCAATGGGCCAATGCTTCCACTTAGAATGGGCCGTATGCTTTCAATCAGAAATCACTTTGCTCTCAAATTGCCAAATTATTTTGAAAAGGAAGCCCTTAGAATTCATTTTAATCTGAAACGCCGGAAGCTTGTCAAATTTTATGACACAAATATAAATAAGTGAAATTGACTAATCAGTTCACAACCTACTGTAAGGATGCCAATTGCGATGGAAGTGATTTTCGGTTAAAATGATTAGAAGGATTACAAGGGAATTTCGTACAAAGATTTAGGATAGCAATATTGAAAAGTTTAGAATTGAATTAATATGCATATTGATTGGATAACTTTCACAAGATAAATATGTATAAAGACATGTATGTTTTTCATAACTTTTTTTAATATGATTTCCATATTTCAAAGTTTTGAACGAAATGAGTAGGATAAGAATTATATTTTTCTTATTTTAGACAAACGGACCCAAATTTGGACAAAATGGGGTTGACTGAAATGTTAAGAGGTAGTTTGGAGAGATATCATCTTCAAGAGAAACAATAATCACATTGATTTTATGATTTTGATTACTCTTATGTCACTAATGAGAATAAAAATATTCAAGAAATGTCAATCTCTTGCTATTGTATTTTTTTTTTTTTTTTTAAGGCTCAAATGTATTTGGTCGTGCGGACTTTCATCAATAAATTCATCATTATTTGATCGATTTCGAAATTGCCCATCTTGATTGTCTGCGGATCGTCAATGATCGCAATTTGCTCTGTTAATTAGTGGTCATTTTCTGAATGAAATTAAGGTACAAAACATCTAACTACTAGTAAAACAAGCAGTTCCTTCTTGCTAGTAACAATAATTTATTTATTTTTTAAATTTGTAAATCTGTCAAAGAAAAATGAGATATTTATAGCCTAGTACATCCATATCAATGGAATTCTAGAAAAATGGTGTCCAAGAAAAATTACTTTGATCATGAGTAATCTACACTTATTAGAATATATTTTATGCAAGGGATAAATCATGTATTACCAAGAAGAGGTCACATATTTAAAATTTAGATTATTATTATTATTATTATTATTATTATTATTATTATTATTATTATTATTATTATTATTATTATTATTATTATTATTATTAGTACTACTACTACTACTACTACTACTACTATTACTACTGTTGCTGCTACTACTACAACGCACACAATCATTTTCATGCAAACGATTGTGTAACATCCATGATTTCGATCCCATAAGGATTGGCTATGGAATCAGTGTGTTGATGGTGAGGATCGGCCATGAACTGTTCCAAGGATTGGTCATGGATCGATTGACCTGATCGAAAAGGAAACTAAGGGATTTATCCATGTTTCAATCAAAGAATTGGCTACAGATTGATCGAGGGATCAGTTACAAACCAATCTAATGTCTGCGCAGTGGACCCGAGCCATTCAGCCATGGAACAATTCCTCGACCATAAGGGTTGATCAGGGCACAATCATGTGCCACTGCGAATTGATAGATGATCATAAATTGATCCTGAGTAGTCATATTCTAATCGTGGGTGATTTCACTCGGTCATGTACTAGCCATGGTCAACCATGAGTTGATCCCATGCAATCATGTGTCGATCATAGATCAACCAATCCCACGCAACCACATGACAATCGGGAATCGGCCATGGACCAAATATGTTTGGTCATGGACTAATCGTGGACTAGTCATGGGTGTAACATCCTCGATTTCGACTCTTATTTTGGTCCCAACTAGGAGGCTAAGCTAGATAGGCCTTAGATTAGTTAAACTTTCCTAGAAAATAAGTGTGAACAAGTGTGAAAATCATTAAATGGGGGTGATGAGTGTGGAGGCTTAGGTGTCATATGTAATTAATGAAAGAAGATGACTCATAAGCTTGTGTGTATAGTCATCATGACAAGCCATTAAAGAATGGGATGAATCACATGTCCATGTGTCCCTATTAGATTAGGGTTATTATTCATCTACTTTGAGACTTCGAAGACAAGTTATTTCCAACTTTAAATACTTGCTGAATTATCAGCCAAGTAATTAATGAAGGATGGTCTTGGAAGACCATTAGGGCGCCACCTCTCCTCCATAGACTTGCCACTTTGAGTTTCATAGGTTTTGACTTCCCAGCTTTTAGAAACTACTGGACCTTTCATACTTTCTAATTTTATAGAACTCTTTGTGCTTCGAATTTGGAGAAACTTCCTTCATGAAAGTTGTTTATAATATTTTATTCTATAACATACTTAAATTTCAGATTTTTATGAGACCAAATGATTGGGACGAAGCCCAATAATTTACTGTCTAGAATTTGCTGAGTGTAGTAAAAACTGTGACCAAGTTGCTTTCTTGAATTCTTATAAAATCTTCCCTTTTGAATTTGGACATACTTCATTCACAAAAATTTTAAATGACATCCACATGTACAAATATATTAAAATCTCAAAGAGTTTTGTGAAGATTTGGATTTCGAAATGAGTCTCTCTCTTTGATTGTTGAATATGCTCAATGGATGAATTATTGGGTTGCATTCAGTGAATTTCTTCTCTTTCCACAACACGAAATTTGGCTAAGTTTCCTTCATGAAAAATGTTTCTTAAGATCTTTTCGACAATATATTAAAATTTTATAATTTTTCGAGGCTTTTTGGTAATGACACTAATTTCGAAAGTTGCTCGAAACTATTCTTCAACTTAGAATGGGAGGTTACAATGTCAAACTTGGAGAGGAAGGGGCTACATGCCCAACTTGAGGAGTAAGCCATTTAGAGTCTTTTTGAATTGAGATAAAAATGTATCAAATGCTCTTGGACCATAGTGCATCAATGCTAGGTTGAGTCATAAGGCTTAGGTGTACCCTAATTAATATAGTCATCATTATAAGGATGACTCAACCCCCAAATGGCCCAATAAGAAAAGGAACAAGAATGACCTTAGGGATTAGGCTAGCCACTTCATCCTCCTTAGCCTTGCCACCTTACCAACCTAGGCTTGTTATCCAAAGAAATCCTATTGATTCATTTGGAGTAGGGGTGTCAAGACCCGAACCGAACATGAACCGAACCGGGCAGAACCGAACCGAAAAATTTGACTTTTTTTCGGTTCGGTTCATTTTCGGGTTTTCATCAAAAACCGATAAGTTTTTATCGGTTCGGTTTTATCGGTTAACCGAACCGAAAAACCGAACCACAAAGGCACGAACCGATGAAATCAATCTAATTCGGTTCTCTCCCGACTCCCGTCTCTCAGTCCTCTTGTGTCTCTTCGTTTTTATCGGTTCCCGTCTGAGTTCTCTCAACGGCGACAGCGACTGTGACGGCGATGGCGGCTGCGCGACGACGGCGGCGGGGACGGCAAGCTGCGACGGCGACGGCGATGGCGATCGATTGAGGGACAAAGCCCCTTTCTTCGCAAGTCTCTCCTTCGTCCCTCTTCCTTCTGCGACGGCGGCGGCAACAGAGCATGTCTGCGCGCGCGCCGCTCGGGCGAGGGGCCGCCATCTTCACTTTGCCGGCTATACACCTCCAGTTCGCGACTCATCCTCTCGTCCGACGCTTCCAGCTCTTCGATTCGCCTCACCGACTTGGCAATCTCGGCGTTCTTGGAGCAGATCAGGCCCTCCGGCACCGGGACGAGGAATGTTGTCTCTGGGACGACCTCGTGCTCGGGGAGCTTGAGCTTGACGTGCGACGGCGGCTTCGGCGATTTCTGGAAGCCCACCGCCATCTTCACTTTGCTGGCTACCATCGGAGGGAGATTCTGGAGCTTGGGTTTCCGGATGACGGTTGTAATTACTTGGGGCATTTGAGGGAGATTAGGAATGCGGGCGGGGGTTCTGCTTTCTATCAGAATCCTAAGGCTAGGCTTGATCTGGTCCCGAAAGATGTCAAGGTGGGTCTCTTGGGTCTCTTGAATTCGTGGTTTTCTCTCTTAATGTCTGCAAATCTTAGTGTTCATGAGTATAGTCCAGTCTTTGTTTGGTTTCTTTCGTGGTGAATATGAACTGATATGGGTTATATTTTTTTTGCAGTGGACCTTCCATCCTTCTATTTTGAAGACCAAAAAAATCTACCTCTGTGCAGCTACATTAGATATTGATTTTCCAGCAAGTAATCTAAAGATGACAATGGTGTATTATCATTTCACTTTATGCACTCTTGGTTGTTCTTTCACATTGTTGGATCCAATAACATATTTGTGGCTGTGTTGTGTGGGTTAATTTATGATCTTGTCGAGAAATCCCTCTTGTTGAGAAATCCCTTTTTGTTTCAAGAGCAGTCCTGGTAATTTGAGTGCATAACTTTGGATATGCCTTACTTCATGAAGTATGGAACATGGAATAACTGCAATGATACAGTGAGATTGTGGTGACTTTGTTTAGGCTTGCTTAAGAGATGCACTAAGTGGATCTGTGCCTTTGGAATAACTTTTACAAGTATTACAGTGCTTGTTATCTTCCATCTTTAAAATTTTCCATTTGGCTATGGTACTAAAACATTGTCCCTATCGACTTGAATTACATTAGTCCCTCCAGTCAAGTGACTCAGTGCAATGGAGAAATTTGATAAATTCGAGATAGGCTTTTTGTGACATGCTCATATATTGGTTATTGCTATTAAAGAGTTCAAGGTCATTATCTTCATCAATTTCAGAGATGATGTTCCTGTAGTTATGGCAACTGTAAAGTAGGAATATCTCAGGGATAAATTAGGAATTCTGTGCTTTAAGTAATAATGTTAATCTAATTGGGCAGTTCCTTTGGAGAATGAGGATACTTAAGAGTGTTTTCATTATCTCGACGATGCTTAATGTTTTGGCTGCATTTAGTAGTGATCTTACTCAAAGAAAGTTAATGATCTCATAGATAGTAGGTTGAACTGTTGGGGTTTACAAAAATTGAATTGCCTTTCTAGGCAAATTGGTACTCCTACGGAAGGCTGTACAAATTGCTTAGTCATTTTAGCTTGAAGGCACGAGCAATGGCGTTTCGGTTCCTTATTGATGGCAATATTTGCAAAAACTTCCTTTGAAATTAGTAGCTTCTAATCCTTCCTTATTGGAAAGAGCCTTCAGGAAGAGCGTTGATTGTTTCTGATCCTTTCAATAAAACCGAGGTTTGATGGAATCATTTGAACATCGAGTGTGGTGAGGACAACAGTTTGACAGTTTTAGTTCATACTTTGCCCATTTATTCTCATCCGAGCACATCATTTTTGTGAAACCTGCACACGGTATGGTGTGAAATTTTCAACCGACTTTTGTTTGGATTTTCATGAAATAACTTTTTTCATTAGGATAACCCATATCATTTTGAAGACCAAAAAACATCTTGTTGTAAGTGCTGTTTTCATTTAAATTGTCTCATTTACAGCAGCGTGCACATTTTTTGGATTGGAAGAGTGATCGGGATATCTAATAGGAAAGATCAAGCTGTTAGTTCTTATTGCATTGCTAGTCTTAAACCTTATTTTTAGGCATGCATGCTAACATGTTGAATTGCTATTTAATCACTTTTGAGTAGAGAGTTGTCATCTCAAAGTAGAAAAGGCAGGATGATGAAATGTGGAAGTTTATGAGACCTCATCGATTTTAAGGGACAACTAGAAGATTTTCTAAGCAGTTGATGCTTCCTTTGTTGCTTGTATTGTTTTGGCATTCTCATAAACACTTTCGTTCTGGTAGCCCTTTTCCCTACTTTGCCAATTTAAGTGATCAATTTGCCTCTCTGAATCCCTTTCGAGCCTTCGGTAGATACTCAACATACACAACAGATCAGCAAATCTCAGTTGTCATTTGCTCTCCACATTTCTGAAGCTGTGCGGTAAAGAAAGTAGTGCAGGCGATTCACTAGCAGGTGTGCTCATTGTTTAATCACACTTGCTGAGCTTGTCGTAGTCTCTCCTCACTGAGATCTCTGAGTGTGGTCAAGCTGTGACATTTGAAGAGGCATTTACATAGAAATTTGTATGTCGTCTGGCGGAAATGCACTTCTTTATACATATTTGTGCTAGCATATGCTTCTTTGTATGACCCTGGTGGTGGTTGACTTTTGAGCACAATAGAACTAATATTGTGGGGAAATTATGCACAATGGATGATGATTCAGATTCTCAACAGTATTTCCTCTCTGGCCCATTCAGCTATTCCCTAGTTATCAGCATTTACTTATCACATCCCCACGTTGTTCTCGTTCTTTTGATTGCTGTTTCATTACCAAGAATGGGATGTGTGCCTTTCCAGCATGGGATCTGTCCTGCTCCATACAAACTATGCTATGTCATGAACGATATAAACTGAAATTTCTGAAAGCTAAAAAAAAAAAAAAACCGAAAGCTAAAAACTGAAAAACCGAACCGAACCGAACCGTTTACACCCCTAATTTGGAGGGATAATGATGAGAGATTTACCTATAAATAGAGGCATTTCCCCTAATACCACACACGTCACCCCATCTCTTCTCCTTCACTTGCTCTCTCTCTTTCTCTCACGCCTTCTCATCGTCGCCCTCTCC
The DNA here is from genome assembly GCF_016545825.1 of Eucalyptus grandis. Taxonomy (NCBI): domain Eukaryota; kingdom Viridiplantae; phylum Streptophyta; class Magnoliopsida; order Myrtales; family Myrtaceae; genus Eucalyptus; species Eucalyptus grandis. The sequence continues at coordinate 27,972,483 of NC_052613.1, forward strand.
CCCTCTCTCGGCCTTGCTTTCCTATTGCCTCATCGGATGTCCCTCTATTTGTAATACTACCTATAGTTCATCGAGATTTATCGAAGGTAAGTAGAATCTCTAACTCTTAGTTAGGGCAATAGTCTACGTCGTCGAATTTAGTAATATGCTCACTCGTGTAAGCTACGTGTATGTTGTAATGTTCTTTTGTATGATTTTTTCATGTTCACGTGATTGAATGCGATCACACCATTGGGCTTTGGATGCATTGGCTAAGATAAAAGATTAACCGGTTTGTGTAATGCAATTAAAGAGGAAAAAACGCCATCACCACATAGCGTTGCTAGCAATGCCTTGTTCATTGAACGGGATGCCCTGGTTAAGTCAAGATGCCTGGGTTTGAGCTCGGATACCTCGGGTAAGCTAGCCCTGGGATGCCATGGTTGAGCCAAGATGCCTAGGTTGAGCCCAGATGCCTTGGTGAGCTAGTGTTAGGATGCCTTGATTGAGCCGGGATATCCCTAGTTGAGTCTGGATGCCTAACTTGAAGCTGGATGCCTCGATTGAACTGGGAGGGCTTGGTTGAGCTAGGACGATGATAAATGACTTTGCATGAGTGCTGGTTTATACATAAGCATGATATGTTGATATGTTCACTGACAAGAAAAAGGTAAGCATGCATTGAAATATGCAGTAATGGACATCTGCATGTAATCGAGGTGTAGGAATAAGTTTACTAATGATCTACCATCGATATTGCATTGCGAGTGTTGTACCTACTAGATTTTGACAATGAGATGTCTTCCTAGTAGAGAATTAAGAGTTTTCCTTACTGAGTCCATGACTCACCTCGTTGTTTTTTAGATTGTAGGTATGGAGCAGTCTTGATAGTGGAGTTAAGATTTACCCTAGTCTTTTTTAGCATAGAGCATGTAATGATTGTAAATATAATAGCCCATGACAAAAATGGCTTGTAGATGTAACTGATGTGATTATATGTTTTAAAATAGTTGTTTTCCTGTCTACACGTTGTTGTATGGGTGTTGTATGTATGCTTTCACATTTGCTTAATGAAAATATAAAAAGAAATGGGATGGAACGTGCTTGGGACGTCGCAAAAATAACCCCTGCTGCTCGTGACCTTAGGAATGGAATTGCGGTCGTGACAATGGGCCCCTTATAGTGGATCACAAACCGATTCAAGATAGGTCTCGAATTGGCTTGGCGACCTTTCCATTAGGCTTTGTGCCAATCAATGAGCCTGTCCTAGTACCAAGCCATAGACCGGCCTTGGACTAGGCTTTGAGCCCTTTCGTAAGGCCATGGACCAAGCTAGGAGCCTGGTAATGAGCCAGGACATGCGCCTAGCCCTACACTAGGCTTCGAGCCAATCGACGAGCCCAATTAGATAGGCTCCATGCCTGACTAGAGTCAGCCATTGAGTTTGTGCAATAAGCCCTCGACCTAGCCAAAATAGGCCATTTTTGCCTATGATAAGCATACCAAGGATGGCTTTGCCACAAATCTTGGATGTGTTAGAATGGTCGATGAGGGATGTACATGAAAAGCCCTTACTCAGTATCATTTGCATTTCTAATGGTCCAATTATGTGACACCCCGAACCCTTCGGAGGTCATCACCAGCGCCGATGTTACACCTTATTACCTTTCTTTGTTTCGAAGAAGTGTCCTAATTCGCAGACACTTTTTAAAAAAAAAAAAAAAACAATCGGTTCCAACGCGACTCATTAGCGGAAGCAAATTAAAATATCATCGTCTCTCCCCTACCAACCATGATACAAATACACACCACTAATTCACCATTAATTTTATAAACAAGCCTCGACACTTTACTTACATACATATATAACATGATGGGATTCCCTTCGGGTCGGTATAACAAAAAGGAAAAGCTAGGACTCAGCCACGTCCAGCCTAAAACCTCAAAAAGAAACCCTCGACCCTCAACATCATACGAGCATAAACCCCCCATCAAAAGTGTTGGCTATCTACATAAAAAAGATCCGACTCCTGCTCATCGCGTGCAGATCTCACACCCAACCCGGTGCATCAGGCGGCGGCGGCGGCAACATCCCTCGCATCGCTCCATCCCAACGAACGTGCACGAAATGAACTCCGAATGACGGGGCCCCGACAGGCCTATGTCATACATCACTAGACAACGTACTCGAATAAAAGTCAGTCCGGGAACAGAGGGACAATCTATCTCAGCACACTCGACCTCTACATCGGATGGTAGACCGTAAAACACCCCTCGCGTGACGACAGGAAGCGGCATACTGCTAATCTGAAATGTTATTCCTCAAAAGGGGTGAGTACAACCACTCAGCAGATAGGGAAATCCAGTAACAACTCAATGCATCATGCAATCATACATACATTGCAGGCATTGCTCACCTTGAAGCCATGCGCATACTATCATGCATCATCATATCAATTTATAACACATACATATATATCATTATCGTATCATACATGTCATCATCGTCATGACATCATTACATCATACATGTCATCATCATCATTATCATCACTATGCATATCATCATGCATATCATATCATGGGTGATCATCATATCACATCACATATCATCATCATCATCATCATCATCATCATGCATATCATCATGCATATCATATCATAGGTGATCAATCATATCACATCACATATCATCATTATCATCATCATCATGCATATCATCATGCATATCATATCATGGGTTCATTTTTCATCTTTTATCTTTAAGTTTGATCACCACATCACCCATTTCTCATATCATCAATTTCATCATCCCTTCGGGCAAATACCTCCGACAGGGTTCCCTTCCAGCCATCCCATGGCCATCGGGCTTCCGGCCCCCCACATTCCGGGCATCTCGCATCTCAACTAGCATCACGAGGCATTCCCTTCGGGCAGAAACCTCCGACAAGGCTTCCGGCATTTACACTCCCCGGCCGAGCATCCCGCACCCCAATCCTGGCATCGCGAGGCATTCCTTTCGGGCAAAGACCTCCGACAAGGCTTCCGCCCCCCACATTCCGGGCATCCTGAATCTCCCGGGGAATTCCGGCAATGCATCTCTGTACATTCGGCCTCATCCTCCACCACAACCACTTACTCACTTATCATTATCCACATTTATCATTATTTTGATCTCATTTAACATGGCATATGATTCTCACATGCATCACAATTCATTGTCATACATACACCAATGTCTTATCATACATGCAACAATGCATAATTATTTACTAATAAATTCAATGGAATTTATGGCCAATAAAATAATCCCTTTTATTTTATTACTATTATTTTATTATTATTTTTATTTATTTTTATTATCGTATTTATTTATTTCCATAAATAAATATTAAATTCAATATCTATGATTTTCCCAAAATCATAAAATTCAAGTAATCATTAATCAAACCAATAGAATGACAATTGCATGCAAAATTCATGGCCAACTTGAATTTCACACAATTTCACAATTTCCACTAAATAGCACATAATATTCGGATAATGACCAGAATGCACAGTTTCTGAATAAATTCGATTAAAATATCCATACGGCCTTCAAAAATTATGAAATTTTACAGAGTGATATCCAAGACATTTTCGTGCAACTTTCATGAAGAACTTCAAGCCAGATTCTTTCTATATTATTTTATACAACCTCACGAAGCTTCTGGATCCATTACCGCATCGTCCAATGAACACATCTCCGAAATATTGAGATTTCACCTAGCTATTCTCTTTATTTTCCTCTGAAATTTAGATATGTTATACATAAAGGTGTCCTTTACAAGTTTCATGAAGAGATCTAGGTCAAATAACCAGATTATAGTCATCATTCAAGTCCTTGAATTCTCGGGTATCTCGGAATACATCACCAAAAATCATCATCTTCAAGATCTAGTCGATTCACTAGGCTATACTTGTTCATTTCACTTCAAATTTGAGTATGTTTTAGTTTAAGATGTCTCCTACAACGTTCATGAAGACATCGAAGTGAGATTCTCATCAAAATCGAACATGCAACCACGAATCCAGCAAGTGGTCAGTAAAAACTCTCCAGATCTGAGGTCTCCGTATAACAAGACTTTAGCCCCTCAAATCTCCATAATTTTTCACGAAATTTCAGTATGTTATATTAAAAGATGTTAGCTACAACTTTCATGAAGACATCGAAGCCAAAATCGGACTCCAAACACACATGCAAGCTCAAACAAGTTACTGACTCACACAATCCGAGCAAGAACAGTCACACGACTTAAGAACAAACCAACCTTACCTCGGTTTTCTCACTTAAAACACCCAAAATCTAACAAGCAAACAATACACAAGCATGCAAGAGAAGCTAGAGGACTCCACTTGCCTCTAGGATGAACAAACGACGGCATACGGCGGACGGACACGGCGGACGAACGGCGGCTCCTCCTCGGCTCCGTCTCCTTCCTCTCTCGGCCTCTCCCTCTCTCTCGCACACCTCTCTCTCTCTTCCTCTCCTTTGGGCGAGCAAATGGCCGGCCACTCTCTCTCTCCTCCTTATTTCCCCAACTTCTCATGATTAGCAATCATGAGATTGCCTCACCAATGGCCAATGCATGCCATTCCTTCATGCCACTTGTCATTACACATGCAAGATGGGCCTTGGAGTTGGGCTTGGCCTCCCCTCCTTGGGCCGGCGACTACTCCTCTCTTGGGCCACTATTGGGCCGGCGACTTGGCCCATTAAAGGCTTAGGCCAAATGGGCTTAAGGCCCATTCGAATTTTAACCCCTTTTCCCCCTCTTTTTTTTTTTTTTTTTTTGAATTCCTTTCTATAATTATTTCCAAATTCAAATTTTATCTTGGCCAAAGTCTTGGGATATCTTGGTTATTGAAATTTAATTTATTAAGCACATGGCCAAGCATAAATTATTAATCTATCGAATTTAAATTTTCACAATCATAAGCACAAATCATCTAATTAAAAGACTAATGGCTAAAACATAAGCCATGGAAATTCTATCACCTAATTAAAGACTTTAACACACCTTATGGCTTGGTTTTGAATATTGGGATGCCACAAATTACCATGTATGCCTTATTCTTTGGAAATGGACTCAAGAGAACACTCTGGAACCTCTTGGATTATTTAATGATAGGGTGACTCATCACTTTAGGTAGCCTAGAGAAGATTTGGTAATCATTACCAAAGATTTGCCCTGGGGACTAAGTAAGGGACTCTTGGATAAATGTACTAATAAAAAAGAGATATAATGGACAATTATTACTATCCAAAAGTTTAGGTATGCCAAACCACCCCCTTAGGGTGCCACCTCTTTAAGAAGCCTTAATGGCCGATGATGATGCATGAGCTTAAGTGATCCAATGGGAGGGAAACAAGTAAGCCTTCAATTATTCCCATAGGCCATAAGATTGCCACACAACCAAGTTAGGCATGCCACCTCAACTATATAGCCGTGCCATTCCAAGAAAGATTATTGGGCCATTTGGACAAGTAATGATGAGATTTGAGCATATAAATAGAAGAACCACCAAATTCATTCTCACCCTTAGCTCACTTCCTCTTCTTCCTCTCTTCCCTCTGAGCCTTGCTCTCCTACTGCCTCACCGGATGGTCCTCTCTTTGTAAAACAACTTCTATTCATTGAAGATATGTAGAATCTCTACTTCTTGGTTAGGGTGATAGTTTATGTCATCAAGTTTAGTTGTTTACACACCCATGCTAAGTTTTATGCATGTTGATGATTGATTGCTCACGTGTTTATGTTTCTAAGTGGAATCGCACCTCGGGTCACAGACAAGTCTCGCTCAGTCTTAGATCGAATTGAGGTGTGTCGGTTTAAGCCACGAGTCACGTTGCTCAGACTTGGTTGCAATCTTATTTGGGCTTATATTATGTATATGTTGACGATCAGTTTCCTCATGCCTTTATATTTAAGTGAAATCTCTAACTCTTAACTAGGGCTAGCCTCAGTCATTAAGTTTAGTTATGTACACACTTATGCTTAGTTTTATGCATATTGATGATTGATTGCTCATGTGGATACATTCCTCAACTGAATCACACTCCAAGTTACGGATGAGTCTCGCTCGGCCTTAGACTTGCATTGAGGTGCGTCAGTTCAAGCTGTGAGTCATATTGCTCGAACTTGAATGCACTCTCGTTTGGGCTTATTTTGTGTACATGTTGACAATTAGTTTCCTCATGCATTTGTATGTAAGTAGAATCTCTAACTCTTGGCTAAGATAATAGCCTACATCATCGAGTTTAGTTGTGTACGCACCCATGCTTAATTTTTTGCATGTTGATGATTAATTGTTCATGTGTTTATACCGAATCATACTCTAAGTCACAAACGGGTCTTGCTTAGCCTTAGACGGGCATTGTGGTGTGTTAGTTCAAGCTGTCAGCCACATTGCTTGGACTTGGTTGCACTCTCATTTGGGCTTAGTTTCTATAAATGTTGACGATCAGTTTCCTCATGCCTTTGTATGTAAGTAGAATTTCTAACTCTTAATTAGGGTGATATGTTACGTCGTTGAGTTTAGTTATGTGCTTGCCTGTGTAGATCGCATATATGTTGTAATATTCCTTAATATGGTTTGCTCATGTTTGCACATTTCAGTGCGTTCACACACTAGGACGATGTTAAGATTCGCTTGACTTGGAATTGACATCAAGTCATGACAACCTAAGCCCATGAGGTCATGGATCGGCATTGAGGCATTCTGGTTCCAAGTCTTGTTTGGTATAGGGATAACTTAAGCCCATGAGTTCTTAGATCGGCATTGAGGCATACCGATTCCAAGTCATGCTTGGTATAGGGACCGGCCTAAGTATGCGATTTGAGCCATAAGCCAAGAATCATACCCGACATATTGTATAGTATGGTAATGAGGGCCAATGTCACACACACTTGAATAAGCACGCCCTTAGGGCTTGTTGTATACATTGGCTAAGAGGAAATAAAAAATCGACTTGTGTGATATATGACGTGTGTCACATAGAGAAAAGATAAATGCTGTAAACACATCTAGGTCATATCAAGGGCAAATCCTTAATGAGGATGGTCTAGGAGCACACCTCGAAGAGGATAATATCGGGTTGGAATGATGAATGGTCTAGGAGCATGAGCCTACCCTAAACGACGCATTATGTTACCTCATTCACGAGAATGAGATGCCTTAACTAAGCTAGGATGCTTGGGTTTTAGCTTAGAAGCCTTGGAAAGCTAGTCTCGAGAAGCCTTGGTTAAGTTGATATGCCCTGATCAAGCTAGGAAGCCTAACATAAAGCTGAAAATCTCGATCAAGCCGAAAGGGCCTGGTCAAATCAAGACAAAGTTAAATGAATCTTTTATATGTGTTGGCATACGCATAAGTATGATATGTTGATGTGTTTATTAATAAGCCGAAGTTAAGCATGTATTGAAGTATGCTATAATGGACACTACAGTCGAAGTGGAGTAGTAAGTTTGTTATTGATTTACAATCAACATTGTATTGTGAATGCTATACCAGCTAGATTTTGATGATATGATGTCCTTCTATAAGAGAATTATGGGTTTTACTTACCAAGTCCTCCAACTTACTCCCTTATCTTTCAAACTTGTAGGCATGGAAATCTCACGTTAGTTTTGGGAGCTATGTACATGCTAGAGAAGATAGGAATTCCCCTGATCAATGTGGATACTTGTAATGTGATGTAAAAAAGATAGATGGCTCGTAGAGAAATGGCTTGTAAATGTATTATTATAATACAAAGCAGTGTGTTCTGTGTTATGTATGTCTCGGTCTTTTAGTTACTATTTGTCTGTGGAGTTTGTTTGTTCAAGTTTCCGCATATACTTATTAACAAGATAATAAGAATCGAGATGGGAAACGAGTTTGGGATGTTTTGAAAATAACCCTTACTACTCGTGACCTTAAAAATGGTGTGGGGTTGTTACAATTGGCATAATTTTTCATGTAGCAACTACAAATAGATCATAAATCTTCTATATATAGTTTGTGGGCAAAGGAAGAATAAAAAACAATCTAATCTACAAAAAAAAAAAAATATTAACTATGATAAGACAAAATGGGAAGTCGATCTTTGATTGATGGTTAAAAACAAAAATCATACTCATAAGGTAACTATAACTCAAATTTTGAAAATCATAATTCTCTCTCTCTCTCTAATCCACCGAAACTTTAGCTAAGTGTAGCTTCAATTAGATTCGACCATGGGCCTAATTGTCCATGAACTTACCTAGGCCCAGTCTCTTAAGTTCTAAAGGCACTTTTAGGTTGGCAAAGGATCATATGGTTATTAAGTCCTAGCCAGGTCTACATAGTCTTCATAATATATATTCTTGATGGGCCAATGTAGGCAATATTTTGAAGCCTATTTGTGATCTAGTCGAACTCGTCCATTAATCACCTATAAATTGAGAAAGCATTCTTGAAGTGGTTTCGATGACTAATAAAATTTAGAGACTTTGTTTTTGATAAAAAGTATTTTCAAGTGGACAGTTAGATGTGATGTGATCAGACATTATTAGTCAGAACTAGAGTCGTGGCTTAATTACTTTTTTCCTTATACATTTTATCAAACGGCTTGGAATGAGTCACATATCCTCATGCAATGGCTAGTGGTGATTGGTTGGATTTTATGCCATACTTATAAAGAGTTTCAAAAGGAAATTCTTGTTAATATCTTTAGGAGATTCAACTTTCTTGGAATTTCTTTTGAAAGGCAAAACATTCTTTTTATTCGTAAACACTCGACTTTTTGGATACTTGAACTGTTGCGTGGGTGGTAGAAATTATGGGAAGCATCAACCTTGGCGATCCTGAAGCCATCAAATCTTCTCAATTAGATTCAGGTCAACAAGTAGATTGGCTAGATAAGTCCTCCTAGAGACATGTGCAATAGTCAACTTTGACTAAGAAGAGTATAATAAGAGATTTCAAAGCTGAAGGAATATAATTCACATTTATGAGATTTGAAATTTTTAATTCCGAGATCTAAAGAGTGTTTTTAGTGATTTAATATATTCTTTTTTGCTAAGCGATACTATGTAATCCTTTAGAGTTTAAGAGTGTGAGGAGTTGCTCACACACACTTGAGCACTTACAGTTTAGGACTTATAACCTCCGATCGATTCTTACTAGTGAATTTAAGCTAATAGGTTATAGCGTGAGAGAGTAGACGTAGGCTTAGAAAAGTCGAACCACTATAATTTTAAGTGTGCAATTCTCTATCCTTTATTCTTTTTATTAATTGTGATAGAATTATACACCGGTAATATCTGACCACTTCATTAGAAGTTGTTTTGCTACAATATTTATTTAAATTTCTTCATTTCCGCACAATCATCTATTTCCCCCTCTAGGTGATAGTTATAGTCATAACAATTGGTATCAGAGCCTAATTACTCTTTATTGAAGTGTTTTACTACTTTTAAGTTAAAGATCTATCTATGATTAGCAATATTGCACTAGCATTTATGGAAGGACAGAGTGACACAAGGGCTTCGTACTTCGATGGAAAAGACTACAATATCTGAAAAAATAAGATGAAAACATTCATTAGATATGAGGATCCCTTGGAGTGGGACGTTGTTCTAAAAGGCATAAGACCAGAGGCTTCTTCGATCAAGAAGAAGGCAAAAAGCCCAGAAACCTCCACTCTTTCTAATGTAGACATCACTAGAAGAGAAGCACTAGATGCTAAAGTTGTTTATTTTTATATTGAGCTTTATCTCCATATGAATATACTCGAATCTTTTCACGTGAATCAACAAAATAAATTTACGATAGATTACTAAGTAACTTATAAAGGAATTGATCAAATCAAGGAAACGAAGATAAACATTCTTCTCCAGCAATATGAAGCCTTTAAAATGAAACCTGAAGAATCCATAATCGACATATTTAGTAGATTTACTAACATTATCAATGGATTGGCATATCAAGTGTAACATGTATCAGATCCAATGAAAGTGAACAAGATTCTTCGAGGTTTGTCAAAGGAGTGGAACAACATCAAGACATCCATTTGAGAGACTCAAAGGATCTCACCTCTTTCTGTGGATGAACTCATGGGAACACTCAAATCCCATAAAGAAGAATGTTTGAGTGAGGAAGATACTGGAGGTAAGAAAGCAATAGAGCTAAAATCAAATCTTGACTATGATGGATGATTCGGATTTAGACAAAGATGACGAGGACGAGGAGGAGATAGCCCTTGTGGTGAAAAAGCTTAAAAAAAATGGCTAGAAAGGAAGGAAGTTCAAAGGAAAGAAATCCTTCAAATCATCTCAGCAAAAGAGAAACTTCTACAACAAAGAGGAAAATAAAGATGTTATCTACTTTGAATACAAGAAGCGAGGACACATCAAACCAAATTGTCCTCTTTTGAAGAAAAGAAAGAACAAGAATGAGAAGACAAAGAAAGCACTGAAGACCAAAACGTGAAATGACACCGAGTGCGAAGAAAGCGATGAAGAATATGTCAATATCTGTCTTATGGCAAAATTAGATCCTAAAGAAGAATTTGAGGTAAGAGATTTTGATATTTCTTTTGAAGTATCTAACTATATAGAAGAATTACTCATTAATTACAAGGTTGCGCTTAGAACATTTTCAGAATTGAAGAAGGAAAACTCAAGATTGAGACAACGGGATTCTTTCCAAAAAGAAAAGATTGAGTATTTTGAAAAGGATCTTCTTCAAACAAAAGAAAATCATGATTTTGGTTTAAAAGAAAACGATTCTTTGAAAAAGGAAATTTTAGAAGTTGTAAAAGATTTTCAATTGGCTCGAAGACTTTGGAACATATTTTGTCCATCCAAATCCCATATTACAACAAATCAGGACTTGGATGCAAAAACAAAACAAAAAAAACAAAAAATTAGAAAATGATTTTCCGACTATTAACTCAAACCGTAGTCACTATTATCTCACGGCATTGGTTGGTCTCGGGGATACGGAAGAAGGTAGACTCTACCTCCATATCCCACGGAATCCCGAATCGGACTGGACGGATCTCCATATTAAGGACCTAAAAAAGGTTAACCATGACGAGGTGAGATAAATCTCAGCGAGTCAACAACCTAAGCCCCGATTAGGACGTGAATTTGCCTCGAAGGCGGCCTAAGCACGCACCATACAAAACTCACCTCACCTCGGCACGTCCCTGTATATTAGCACATCACATATGACATTATAAGTACAACAAGCAAAATTAATAACCAAAACACATAATTCTTACCCCTCAAACATTCACATGGGTCCCGATTATAAGATAAAACGATTTTGGCACGTCCCATACCATGTCAAATAATTTTGCCCCATAATCAAGTGCAATAGCACAATCATACATACGTGTTCCGATTATTATGACCAATTAACCACGTCCAACTCAAAAGTCGGCGATCATCTGGCATAACCGGGCATCATCCCACCCCCATCGAATATGGCAACATCTAGCACATCTCGCCTAGACGGCATTCTATAAAGGAGCATCGGTTCGGTCTCAACCACGACTGGACATCTTGTTGACATGGGGGCATCCGAACTTAATCAGGTATTGTCCCACATAAACACATTAGGACGGGTTCCATTAAGTGACCAAGCATATATTTAGCCAAGAATACCATGATTTGCGTTCAAATGCCTTGTTTTCAAAGAATGTACTTGGCCAATTTTTCTTCTTATTAAAAATTACGGTAAAATAATTGTGCATGGTCACGTATTCAAAATCGAACTGTCAAACTTGGTACATTCCCATTTTAAAACTCCACAATTTTATATAGTACATAAAAGTTGGTGTCCAAACCCGACACCTAGCATTTTTCCATTTAATTTCCCATAAAACCAAGTTTTGTACTAAAAATCAATAACTACCATCAAGCAATCAATTGCACAACACAGCACATATAAACCATCAAAAGCATGCATAAATCCATCCAAGAAAACGAGCATAAAATTCTACGTAACGCCTAATCCGTCACTAATTACGCTAATTACGATTAATTAAATAAATTGTGATTAATTAAGCTAAACCCACTTAATTAACCTAACATAATTAATTATGCTAACCATGATTACTTAATCTAAACATGGTTAATTAACCTAACTAATGTTAACTAACCTAACCAAGTTTAGTTAACACTAATCAAGGATTAACTAAAACTAACCCTCATTAAGACTAATCTAACCAACTCTAAGCGTAATTAATGGCTTAATCAACGATTAGAGAGTTAACTCACGGGTTTTGATGGCGGTGGGCTCACGGTGACGAGAACACGAAACAACCACCGCTTACACGAAGGCTTGATAGTGGCTGTTGTGGACCTACGAACTCTTGGCTAAGGAAAATGGGACTTTGGCTTGGTGGGTGGCCATGGGGATGGTTGGATGGTGGGGGCTACAACTGTGTGGCGATGGTGACAAGGCTATTGAGGTGGCGTTCTTGGTGGCAGCAATGGTCACTAGGTGGCCGGGATGGTGGTTGGACGTGAGGAGACGTTGGACGGTTGAATGGTGGGCTACTGGCGTGAATAGTGCTGCTAGGGTGGATGTTGGATGGGGTGAAGATGAGATGCTGGAGCGGTGATGCTAGTGGTGGCAGGATGAAATCGCTGGTGTGAGGAGATGGATGGTGGGGGCGGATGATGGTAGTTGTGGAGTGGGATGAAGAAGTGAAGAAGAAACGTGAGGGAGAAAAAGGAAGGGAATGGCAGAAGAAGAAAGTTGGCTGGGAGGGGGTGGGAATGTGCGTGCATGAGAGAGTGAGGAATGGGAGACAGAGAGAGAGAGGAAGTCAAATAAACAACCAATGAGAGACCTAGCCAAATATCTAAACCATCATCACATGGCCTCCAAAGTCTTCATGCCTCAAAGTCTTATGCCCACCTAATCACAATTTAAACTCTAATTTCCCAATTTAGAGCTTTTTGGGGTAGAAAAATCCTAATTTCTCTACCCATCCGAATTTCATTTTTATTTTCTTTTCGTCCAAAAATAGTTTTTCCACAAAATTCCGGACTCGTCGAAAGATGAGACGACGTCCAATAAATGGACCGTGACATGTTCAAACGTCCAATTCTCGAAACCAAATTTAATTTCGTGGTTAAAATCAATCGAACGCGACTTTAATACAACATAATCTACCGGGTAGCTTTTAGGGGTTTTAGTGCATTTGACCCATAGTCGATAATTTTCGATCCGCGTTTGTGCATCTTAGAATCGTAGACGACCCTCGATTATCATATAATCACAAGGTTTCAACCACGTGTCTCGAATATAATATCGATAGAAAATCAGGTTATTATCGTTCGATGCAAATATCGAATCATACTGAACCACCCACAATTCGACTATGTACTTCCATCGAATCAACTCACATCTGTTCGCTAGTCAATTTATAACAGTGTCGTATTGACCCTTGCTGATTACTATGGTCAAGTGGTTGGTTTTTTTTATTGAATTCTCTAATTTGTTGTGTTTATATCCCTTAACAGCCTCATATAATAGATTAGTTAATTCGTGAGTAATCAGTTCCGAGTAAAAATAACCATAAGTGTGTCAACGAAACAACCATTTCATATATCCAAAACGGGGCTAAATTTCGAGATGTCACCAAAAGCTTCCAAGAGTTTTCTATGAAAATTATTTTAGAAAACAGTTTGTAAAACCTATTGGTCAAGACCTTCTTAAAAGTTCAATTTGTTGCAACCATGATCATTATGAAAATGATTGTTCCAAAGATTGGAAGTCAATTAGAAGAAACTTCTAAGTATGGTTGATCCTTCTAATCAAAGAGGACCCAAACAAATATGGGTACCAAAGAAGACTTAAATTTGTCTTAATCTTTGTAGGTACCAAAGCAAAAGAGAAACAAACGATACCTCGATAGTGATTGTTTAAGATATATGACTAGTGATCCAAGCAAGTTCATTGAACTTTCAAGATTCAATGGTGATAGTGTTTCCTTTGGAGAGAACAATAAAGTAAAGATCATCAACAAAGGACCAGTTGAGATTGGAAATCTAACTATAAGCGATGTATCTCTTGTCAAATGTTTGAACTATAATCTCATCAGCATTAGCCAGTTATGTGATGTTGGTTACAAAATCTACTTAAAAAAAATGCTCAGGCATGAGTAAAGATCTGAAACAATTGTTTACTGGAAGGAGATATGAAAATGTCTATTTACTAGATACAACTACTGATGACATTCAATGTCCGATCTCTATCAAGGATGAAGTAGATCTCTAGCACAAAAAGCTTGGACATATAAGCACCAAGCAAATATCGAAGCTCTTCTCAAAGAAATTGGTACAAGGATTACTAGATCATAAGTTTGAAATATCTGCACAAAAGGTTTCAATGTATATGACTTGAGGTTAAATTATTTGTTCAATCAAGAATAATGTATTTATTTATCAAAGAATTGAAGTCAAATTAAATTATATTTGCATTCGAGGTTTAAGTTGTATGGAAATTTAGGTCATTATAGTTTTTGGTATTAGAGCTAGGTTAATGGAGTGATAAGGTTAATTAGTGACTAAGAGCTTAAGTTAGAAAAGAAATAGTGGGACTATGCATATGGACTTAAGTTTTGAGAGTAACTTCATGAAATAAGGATTGCAAAAATGATAAGTTTTGATATAGAAAGTCATGGACTTGTTGATTTAGCAAACTAGGAAATAACTTTAGGAGACATAAGATGCTAATATTGGTTGATTAATGTCATGACAAGAATGGAATTTAGAAGTATTAAGTTTCACTATAAGTTCCTGTGGTGAGTGATGATCTTTTGGAAGTTTAGGATGTTATTCGTAGTTACAAGCTATTGATAATTGGCGTTTAGTATGCAAATCAATAGGCTTTGGTTATTGGTAATTAGATGGATTTGGATTACGAAGCTTAAGCGTGATCTATAGATAGTAGGATTGAGAGTTAAGTTATGATCAACTGAGACAGGTCAAGATTTTCTTATTCAAAAAGGAGAATTTATATTGGAAGTTTTCATACATTACATGGCAACGTTTGATATAACAAAAATTGGTTTTAGAACTAATGATTTAAATTGTAATGAGGAATATAAGATTATTTGTGTTTTATAGGTCCGCGTAATAGGTGTGATCTTCATTGTCAACTTATGACAGTAAGTTATAATCTTATTTAAAAAAAAAAAAGCCTCGTGGAATTAGTGGACATGGTCAATTTCAATTGTACTTTCCTCTCGAAGAAAGGCAAGTGCTTAAGTTGTTGATCTAAGAAATGATAAGTTTATGTGATGATCCTTTAGGTTGGCAACTAGAGAAATATAAAATAGAAACTAGATGAATTCTTATTTTAATGATTTAAGAAGTTAAATGCATCCAATCGTGTGATGATCATTTAAGTAGTGATATTAATAAGATTTGTAGATTAAAGACAAACTCTTATCTTGGTGATTTGGGATAACAACTATTCAAATTTAAGTGATGATCCTTTAAGTAGTGATATTCCTTATAAGAAATGTGGATTAAAGACAAGATCTTGTTTTGATGGTATTTATTCCTTAGAGAGAAATATAGTAAATTGCCTCGGGGGAGACAATAAGATGAAATTTGAAAAAGTTCATCTTTTTACAAGAATTATGATTGGAAGTATTCTAATCATTAATTCAGTACATTTATATTTTGAATTTTGTCTTGGATATATTGAAAGTTAATTATTTGGTGGCGCTAGAAAGGACCAATTTTGAAGTTATGTTATCGATAGCTCTATTCGAGGATTTAGTAAGATCATGAAAGGGTTTGATATAATAAGTAGAAGTAAGTTTACATAACTCTTCAAGTGGATAATGTGATATTTTTAGGGTACATCTCAATTGAGATGATGCCATTGATGGTCGGTAAAAGTTAAGTTGTGAATATGAAAGATGCAATATATCATATGATAGATATATTGCTTGGTTAGCTACTAAGTGTCGACAAATGGAAAGTGAGAAAAGTTTTGTAAAGGTATGACATTTTCGAGATCATAAAGACTATTTAAGTATTGGTAATTCTTTGAATTTTAGAAGAAAAGAAAAAGAAAAAGATTGCTAGAATGCTACAGTACTGTGATCTTGTGTGCATGATAGATCTTAAGTAATAATTCTTCTTGGATTTGTTTGAGGATTATATTGTAGAGATTGGAAGACGAAGCTTTTTTGAAATTAGATATTGTGCAATAGAAATAAGGAATTTCAGAATTTTGATGTAGAGGCCATTGAGGCTGTAGAAATAGTACTTTTGGGGATAAATATGTTGCAATAAAATTCAAGGAAAAGCTTTGGAAAGAAAATGGATTAGACTTTCAACTGGCTGATGATGACATTTTAAGATTTCATGGATATTTTATGTGCATGATGATGCCGATTGAGGAATGAAATATCTAAAGAAGCTTGTTATAGTTACTTAGTGTCCTTGTTGAGGAAATGCAAATTGGATCCTATACATTTACGAGATTTTGAAGCATTTGAGAAAGATGAGAGAGTGACTTATATATGGAGAGGTTAGTACAACTTTTGGATCTAAGGAAACTTCTCCTAAGAAAGAAGACTTCCTTCAGCCAAATTCTTATAGCAATATCTTGCTCAGAAAGAAGTGAAGTAGAAAGCAATGATGAAATGAAACGCAAAGTAACCTTAGTTCGTTTGGTTGATCAGGTGAATCTAAATTTCCAAGATGAAATTTTTTTTAAGAGGAGATGAATTGTGACATCTTAAATTTTCATTGTATTTATTATGGATGTTGTGTTATATAGAAATAAGATTTATATTTCTCTATACGGACATTAATAATTGTCACATGATTCTTTCTATCTCTTGTAATCATAATATTAGCCACTTATCACCAATTTGGTTGCCACATTCCTTAGTTTATCACCTAATTTCTTACTTACGAATTACATCATTTCTTATATCTCTTTTTTTAACTTTAGCCCGTTAATGCTCTTTAAGCTTGCAAGCCAAGAGTCTTCATTCATTATCTACATCTCCCTGATTTTCATACTTATAGATTTACATCATGTATGACCTCAACTTTTGCTTCAAAATTACAAATTGAATAACAATTCTTATTCATGCATCTACTTGGGCCATCTTATGCTATTTCCAATATCATATTCATTAGATACTCAAATTATGCCACTTGTTATATTTTAATTTGTATACATCTCTTTGTACTCTCCACCAATTGTTTTAACCCCAATAAACTCATGACTTTTAACTTTAGTTAACTAAAATGTATTGTTTTTAACTAATGAGAAACACAAGTCAATGTTTTCTCTATCTCTCATTAATGCTTGAAATGATTGCAATTCAAATAATGTTTCCTCATTCATTTATTTTACTTGGCAAATAATCTAAATAACTATTTTGGAACTGTAGAATTAAGCCATTTGTCACCTTTTGATTCAACCACATCACATTCAATCTCAACCTAGTGTTTTAAACCCAATGTTATCATTACTTTTTAATCTTGGTTAATGAATCTTATCCATTTTTAATTGTTGTAAAGTTCTAGTACATCTCCCTTCTTTGTTTGTAGGAGCTACTTCAAGTATTCAAGAAAACTTCTACTCATTCTTACAAAGAAAAAGAGAGCTCCATGTCTCTTTCTTTTATCTTTCATCTCACACACGTTTGAAGAAAAGATGAAGGTCTCACGTTTATATTTCTAAATTTTCTAATTTCACCATTTCTAGTGTTTACAAGATGAACTGTTGGGTTTCCTCTTCATTTTATCAAAATAGTTAGTTATTTAAAAAGATTAAGAGTTCTTAGTCTTTGTTCTTGTTTATCTTGTTTTGAAAGTGGTTAAAGCTTTGAGTTGTCCAAGTTTTATTCAAGGCAAGTGAAAACTATAGGAGGTGAGTTAGATTGATCTACTTGGTGCTCTTGACTTGATTGATCGATAGTTGTAATTTTAGTTTAAACTTGGATGTTAAGTGTGAAAAGATTATAATGATTGCATGATGAATTGTTGTGTTCATTTGACTTTAATCAATGAGTTTCCATGTATTGAAGTTCTAACTAATCAACCTCTAGGAGATTCAATAGTAGATTAAACTGAAAAGTGATATTTTCATGATTCGACTAAGTTACCATTTACTAGTTAAGCGTTGCTGATTATTGGGTTGTCAATGTTATATTGTTTGTTATTTGGGGTGTCGATATTATGCCGTTGATTTTTGAATTGTTGATATCATGTTGTTGATTATTTGAATGATTGATGTTCACGTGATCGATTCTCCAATAATGTTATCATTTGCTTGCATGAGAAATGACAAGATGTAAGCATATTTGCTTGCATGAGAAATGACAAGATGTAAGCATATTATCATCATCACTAACATATGTGATTATGAGAAAGGAGATGGGAGAAGTACACTAGAAGTGCTTTAACTTGCATACAGCACTCACTTTATTGCCATAAATTTTTGCCAGCTCACTTAAGTGCCAAAATTGGAGAAAAACGATCACTTAAATGCCCTTAGCAAAAAATTCCGACTAGAGAAATTATGTGGCTTTTATAATTAAAAATTGAGAAAAAGCCACCAAAAACCAACTTTGCATTGAGTGATAGATTTACTCTAAACTTTGTTTTGTGACGTGAAAAACCCCGAAATTTGCTAATTGTGACACATTTACTCCAAACTTTTATTTGTGACACAAAAAACCCTTAAACTTTCATTTGTGTGACACATTTACCCTAAATCATAAGGGCATTTTGGTATTTTTACTTTTAAAAACTTTTTCTTTTTTTTTTTCTTCTTCTTCTTCCTTCCCTCCGCCGGCCATGGTGGAGCGGCGGAGGGAAGCCGGCGTCCGGTGAGGGCCTCCTTGCCAGATCGGCGAGGGCACCCTCGCCACGCGCGGGCAAGGGTGGCCCTCGTCGGCATCGGGCGGGCCTCCCTCACCAAATCTGGTGAGGGCACCCTCGTCCAACGCTGGCGAGAGCACCCCTCACCAGATCTAGCGAGCACCCCTTCTTTGGCGTCGGGTGAGGGAGGCCCTCATCCGACCCAATCGAGGGCCTCCCTCGTCCCGGACACCGCGAGGCGGCCCTAACCCGGCCGGGCGGGCGACCCTCGCCCGACGCGGCGACGGGTAGCCCTCGCGGACGCCGGCTTCCCTCCGCCGGCTCCACCATGGCAGTGGAGGGAAGAGAAGAAGAAAAAAAATAAAAAATAAAAAATAAAAAGAAAAAACAGAAAGAATAAGACGAAAATACCCTTAATTGGGTAAATATGTCTGATTAGCAAACTTCGGGGTTTTTCACGTCACAAAATAAAGTTCGGGGTAAATCTATCACTCAAGGCAAAGTTTGGGGTTTTTGGTGGCTTTTTCCCTTCAAATTTTTATCTAAGTTGGCATTCTTTGGCACTGAAGTGATCATTTTCTATTAAGATTGGCACTAAAGTAATTATTTTTTTACATTGAAGTGATCATTTTTTTTTACAATGACTAGCATTGAAGTGATCGCTTCTTAACATGCTATACGACGTCGTTTAGTGTTTTTTAGCATTGAAGTGATGAATTTTTCCATTAAAATTGAGTGATCATTTTGTACAATGACAGGCACTGAAATGATCACTTCTTAATGTGCCATACGATGTCATTTGGGATTCTTTGGCATTGGAGTGATGACTTTTTCATTAAGATTGGCCCTGAAGTGGTCATTTTTTTAATAATGATTGGTACTGAAGTGACAATTTTTTTAACAATGACTAGTACTAAAGTGATCGTTTTTTTTTAACTCGCTACTCGATGTCATTTAGAGATTATGCTGATTAGACATGCTAGCAAGCTAGGTAATATTGAGAAATTAATAAAATATTGTCACCTCAGATTTCCGGTAAATTAGATTGGAGTTGGCACTTAAGTGATTTTTTTAATCAAAAAATGGCACTTAAGTGAGCTTGCAAAAAGTTGTGGCATTAAAGTGAACGCCATATACAAGTTAAGACACTTCTAATGTACTTCTCCTGAAAGGAGATGAAAAGATGTTGTGGATGAAGTGTTGATGTTATGAATGAGTGTTGAATGTGTGGCTGATGCATGGGAGATTATGTGATCCTAATGTTGTATGCATGACACCATATGAGTACATTTGTAAAGTATTATGATTTGCAAATTCCATCAACCATATAGTGGGAGTGACGATGCCCCTATGTGATTGAGATGCCCCAAGGAGTGTTCTCGAGAGTTGAGTGTTTTAGGATGCCTCGAGAGTGTTTAAGAGAAGAAGCAATAATGAATGTAATGCATGATCATGAGATGTATGCATTCACATGTTGTCTCCTTGGTGGTAACCATGTACCATAAAATATTATGCCATCTACTTACATCTAAATGGATATTTGTGCACAGTGATGAGATGCTAGCTACTACCGATGCTTCATGAAATAATATGCCATTCTCTTTTTCTTGAGTAAATGAACTTATGTATTGATGTCAACGCTTTTCATTGGCATATTACATTAGTAAAGAAAGAGCACTTGCTTTTGCGTATGTGAAACACGGTTATCTTGTATGACTTTAAACTCACGTTGCATTGCACCAGGTTGACTATTAAGGTGGCCTTTTACCTTAGACTTAGAGACTTCACTTACTAGGCTTCAACTTACCCTTTATTTTTTCAGATTTGTAGGATGGATCACCCTTCATTACTACAACTTGGAGTCCTTATATGTTTTGACTGTGATTTCCATGATGTGCTTGTATCAAAATCATCAATAGTATACACTAAGTATAATTCTATTTTATGAGTCATCTTGAGATTGTTAGATGATTTTCTCATCTGACTTATCGCTAGAACATCGGCGATGAGATAATTTATCATTGAGGGACTTCAATGGATCTTCTAATTTCAATGGCAATGGCTTGTTGATTGGTGAGGTTTGTCAATTTATAGTTTAGGAGCTTTTACATTAATGCTTCCGAAGACCATTTTGTAAGGCCTGGACTGGAGTGTGCTACAAAAGTGGAGACCATTTGAGTCTCTGTATAAAAGATTTCCATGTATATTAACTGAGGTTAAATTATTTGCTCAATTGAGAATAAAGAATTTATTTTTCGGAGGATTGAAGTGAAGTTAAATTATAATTTGCATTCGATGTTTAAATGGTTTGACAATTCAAGCTGTTACAAGACTATTAGTCCGGAGAGTGAATGTAGACTTACACTATGTTGAATCACTATAAAGCTCTAAGTACATCTTTCTCTATCACTCTGCGTATACTATTGATATAACTAGATCCTGCTTATATCAGCATTCGATTTTACATTTTCAACTTCTTCAATTTGTAGCAAGTGGGCCAAGAGCAATATGAACGGGAATTTATTGTAGTTAAATTTTAGGAAGGGTCTTTGATAGGTAAATATATGTTTGATGATAACTATTGGTTTAACTGTATTATGAGGTGTGCATATTCTTTTGTAAACTCTAATCCTGTACCCAACTTACTGTTTTATCGAATACATAGATTGATGTATATTTTGATAATGAGTTTGTGTTGGTTTGTGCTTGAAACTACGTACTTATGGTAGCCCCTATATTTGCAGGAGTCGGCGTGTGACAATTCTCATCCCCTATTCTGACATATTTTTCATTTCTTACTAATAAAATTGATCATTCAGCCAATCTATCATTTATCTTTTTCTGTCGTAACCCTACTAAATTTCTTGAATTAGTAATTGGTAGTAATTTTTTATCATTTGTTTGCGTGCATGTGATGATTGCCATCTCGGTGAGATGAAATATGTACAATTATAACCACTGTGCGACAAACGGAGGCGTGAATAAAACTTAAATGTCATTCAAGCTACCGTTAAAAGTGCACCTACATATTTGTATCGTGATCGATAAATTCAATAAGATCTAGTAACTGCAGCTCTTTAGTTAATAACTCGTACTATTGGATATTATGATTGCATATTTAGTAACATTTGTGATAAATATATATATACAAAACTGGCATGATCATAATGTCATGTGAATGTAGCCATGAAATATTAGATACATGTCGCACAATCTACTACTAAGGTCCTCATCAATATATACATGATTATCAACAACTATGCTGCACTTCGGCATCAACTTGTGTCTCCTCGAAAATCACTAGCATAGATTACTTCGTTTCGTGCAGATATATATAGTAAGTTCAGAACAATTGTACAAGTGACAAATATATATCCTCCTGCCCCCAGCAGAGAAGGAAGATACTTCAACCTAGTAGTGTTGTCTATAGACTTCTAGATGACGGGATCTCCATATCCATACTTTCGATTATAAAAACAAAATACTTTGACGCAACAAAAAAAATGATTTCATCATTGTCTGATCAGCCACAGCTAATCCTCGAGACATCTACATTCCAGCACACCCATCCATACAGCGTTTATCAAGCAAGAATGGGCTGTACCAATGTCAGTGACCCGGATCTGCTCAACTTAGATTCAAAACAATTTGTTTCACTGAAAATTTAGAAAAGATTTTTCATGAAAACCATTATCAGGAAAATAGTTAGTTTTTCTTTATTTGGTGATTTAGGAAAAGTGATTTCTTTCCCATCAAAAGAATAAATCATTTTCCTTCAATCTAAACTTATCGTTTTCAATTCAAGGAAAATGTTTTATCTAGAAGGATTAGTTTAAATCATTTTCCTTCAATCTAAACTTATCGTTTTCAAGGAAAATGTTTTATATAGAAGGATTAGTTTTGTGTCGGTAGAACACTGAAAAGTCGGAAAATAATTTATCGGAAACTTTGCGACCCCGGGCCTCTTTACTTCCTAGCCCCAATTACACCACCAACCCCAGATTTGAGTCTATCCTCACCATTAATTTCCTGACCTTGCCACTCCTAAATCCTCCTAATCAGCATGAAAATCCCAGCCCCTTCACACTGGTTTGCCTGCCATTTCAAGCGAGTCCAGAGAATGTCCAGAGAAGTGGAGTCAATCATATGAAAGCTCAATTCAGGCAACTCAATTGGCCATACCCATTTTTTAGACCACGGGCAATTAATGCCAAACCAATGGCCAGACCAGACCTACTAGTTCTGTGACATTCTCCACTACTATTTAAACGACCCTAAACCCTCTTGAGCAGCAAACACCCACAATCTCGACCATAGGTTTCCCTGTTTCATAAGCATTCTTCCCTTCTGTGTTTCTCTTGATTTCTTTCCCTAATCGTCTTGTGTTTTGTGCTCTTTTTTTTTTCAGCCATGACGAGAAGGAAGGTGAAGCTTGAGTACATAGCCAACGACTCCTCGAGAAGGGCGGCATTCAAGAAGAGAAAGAAGGGCCTCATGAAGAAGGTGGGCGAGCTGAGCACCCTGTGTGGCATCAATGCATGTGCTATCGTCTACGGTCCCTATGACCGTCAGCCAGATCTCTGGCCGCCTTCCCGAGTGGCCGTCCAGCGCATCATCTCAAGGTTTAAGGAGATGCCGGACATGGAGCAGAGCAAGAAGATGGTGAGCCAGGAGGCCTACCTGAGGCAGCGAATCACAAGGGCGAACGACCAGCTCAAGAAGCATAGCAAGGAAAACCGTGAGAGGGAGGTAACCAAAATGATGTTCAATATCTTGACTAGCACATTCACTGGCACTGCCCCGGTTTGGCCAAGCCTGAGGGTGATGGATCTCCATGACCTTGGGTGGGTGGTCGACCAATATTGTAAGGACGTCGTCAAAGGTCCGAAAACCTCAAAGAGGCCTTGGGGATCAGCGGCAGCGAAGTTGCGGCACCCCTGCCACCGCCGCCTCATGTGCCAGCGGAGGAATATCCTGAGACTGAAGGAGTGGGGCAAGTGGACACTGGCGTACAAAAGCGACCATGGTTCCTCAACTTGGCCAATCCCCAGAGCCCAATGTGCCAACATTCTCTGGGAACGAGCTGATGCTGCTTCCTTTGGTGGCAACCCCAACAACAACACCACCAACAATCCCCAAAATGTTGTTTGGCCAAACAGCAGCAGCAGCAGCAGCAGCGGCAATCCCCCAAATGTTGTCTGGCCAAACAACCAAAACGTGGTTTGGCCAAACAACCATCCCTTCTTTCCTTGAGAGGAGAGGGGGATAGGGTTTGTTGTCTTTGGATTGCTCGAGGGATTATCTGGACATCTAAATTTCATAAATATTTTATGTGTTTTTCAGCATTATCGCATGGTTATCTTTTCTGTTCATCGTTTAGCTTAATTCTGTACCCCCTTGAGTGATCCAATTGAATTGTCATTTGGGTTTTATTAATATGATATATGTGTTGCGAGCTTTCAAGAATTTCTCGGTCCTTATGGAGCAGTCATGGTTTCTTACTACTGCGGCAAAATGAAGCACATCGGATTACAACTTCCCATTAGAGAGATTTTTAGAGGGTCGATCTTCTGCATTTTCACAGAACAAACAATTATCGGTTCATAATCTAAAAGGACAAGCCTTTTCACGTAGATTTTCATAACTAAAGGTGGGTAGAATCGACCGTTCCATTGAGTCCGTGGATCTTTTAAGATAAAACAATTTCATAATCAATCTGACTCTAATATGTGTTTGTTTCACAAAAACTCAAGATTTGGAAAAATATTTTCTAAACAACGAAAAATGTTTTCATTCTTGACAATAATCTATGCCTAATTATTTTCACGATTGATGAACAAATTTTACACCCGTTCATTTTTATAAGTGATAAAAATGTCATTTTCAAAAAATATTTTCCAAATCTTGAGTTTTTGTTAAACAAAAGCACCCATAATGTCTAATCTATTTTTTGATCGACAAGGAATCAACCATACCCATGTTTGTGTGAATCAAACCCATGTTTGAATCTATTGAAAAATGGAAGAACCAGGTAAATTTGGGAAGCAAGTTGCAAAAAACCGATAATTCGTCGAACAAATGTAAAAGAAGAAAAAGGGGATAAGTACACTATCGGTATTAAAAAGTTGTGTACGGCGCTCACTTTTGGTGCCAAAAGTTTCTATTAGATCACTTAAGTGCCAAATCGGAGAAAAAAACAATCATTTTGGTGTCACCGACAAGAGATTCGGTCAAAATAATTACGTGACTTTTATATTTAAAAAAAAAATCGAAATAGCTTTTAAACAATGTCATTTTTAGTGCCTTAAAAACGACGTCATTTTCTGTCTTCCTTAAGAAAACGACATCGTTTTGCAGTTCTAAGTTGATGGCCTCACAAAAATGATGCCGCACAACTCATTTGGGGATTTTTTTTTTTGGGATTAAAATTAGGGTTTTTTTGTCCGATCCTCGCCCAACGCCAACCTAGCTCACTTGGCGACTATCACTCAGTCGCCGTCCCTCGGCCACTATTGCTCGGCCTCCATCGAAGTTGCTTGCCACAGCAAGACAAAAGAAAAAAAAAAGAATAGAAAATCCCGAGGGAGAGGGAGGTGTTGATGGCGAGGGCGGAGGAGGGGATGGCGGGGCCACGGCCGCCGTCGTCATCGCAGCTAGCTTCGTTGGCGACCTCCATTGTGTTCCGGATCTTCGCGGCTACCATTGGCTGGATCACTTGTGCTTCTAGAGATTCTTCAAGTTCGCGCTTCCTCTGCGCCCAGCCGATATTCCTTGGGAAAAGGCAATGGTGGGGCTGAAATTCAGGGATTTGAAAGGTCGACAAGGTGATTGAAAATGGAGGAAAACTTTTTGGGGGAGGGCGGAGGCGAGCAGGTGGTTTCTTTTCTGGAAAACTACTAGTGTTGTGTTAATGCGTTGCTGGTGTTGTTGGTGTTACTCTTCGAGGAAGAAGATAACGCCTTCTCTCTTTCAATTTAGGGATTTAGGGTTTTGAATTGGGGGGAAAGACACCAAACGGCGTCGTTTTGTTGTTTAAATGCTGACTATACTCTCTGGAGAACCACAATAGCTTCAAAAATTAATAAAAAAAAAAGTGTCACGTTGGATTTCCGGCCAATTTTATCAGCGTTGGCATTGAAATGATCATTTTTCAAACTATTAACACTTAAGTAATCCAAAATAAACTTTTGGCACCAAAGTGAGTACCATACACAACTTTTGGTACCAATAGTGTATTTACCCGAAAAAAAACCACTAACTCATGGTGTTTATTCGGCATAAGGAGGATGATGTTTGAATTACATTCTAATGCGACATGATATTTTAGGCATCGCTTGAGGTGAATTCACGAGCAATTGCAACGCTTATTCATTTTATTTATAGAAAAGGAAATGTATGCACGGATTGGTTAGCAAATTTGGCCTTACCAAATTTTGAAGCGAACAAAGATTTCTCCGACCATCGCGTGAGACCGACCACCGGTAGAAAGGAAAGAAAAAGCATAAAAGGAAAAAGAAAGAAAAAAGGGAAAAAAGAAAAATTTAAAACTTATCTACATCAACGTGGACCACACTATGTAGAATGGTGGTGCTGACTAGATCACAAATATTTTCCAATCAAAATTTGGCCGAAAGGACTACATTGATAATTAGTCAAAAAGTTTATAACTAAATTATTACAATTGAAAGATTTACAATTGAATTGACACAAGTATAACAGGTTTTTAACTTTTCTAATAATATTCCCATATTATTATGGCCAAGATGAAAAGTTAAAATGGCCAAGATGCAATTAAGGGCGACAATGAAAATTATTCATGTAGATTCATTCGATTCACAACATTGGTGGACAGTCTATAGGAACTGAGTATTCTCATGATGGACCTCAGCATATGGTTTCGTAATGAGTAATTAGCTTGTTGATATAGTAGAATAAAGCATCTTATGACATCTCGTTCTCGACAACTTGGGAAGGAAATTAATGTACGGTGGGAGGGAGTTGATTTGATGAGACTTAAGATTTTTTTTTTCTTTTTTGGTCTCTTTGATGGAATTAATCCCTTTTTCTATTCGAACTCACTCCAACATGCACAAATTTTCCCGAGACAGGAAGAATATTCAACACAACATGTACATGATTTGGAAATTTTTGTTTCAGGGATTTAATAATTGGGGATTCATAGATTTGGTATTGATTGTTATCATTTTTAAAACATACAGCATTTAAATTGCCATAGCTTATTTTATGATCGAGTTTTAGCACGATTTTCCTGGTATGTCTATGATTACCATCTCGAGCTTAGTCCTCTGTGCGGCCTTCATGATCATGTAACTACTCACTTGAACTCAAGATGCCCTTACATATACTGTAGTCACTTAATTTTAGGTGAGAGTTCAAAAAAGGTTTAAACTTATTGCATTAATATCAATTCAGTCGTAAATTTTTTAATTGAATCAATTTAATTTTAAATATTTTTCCATTTGTACCAATTCAATTTATCCGACCAATTTTGGCAAAAAAATCATTGATGTAAATGCTATAGACGCCAATCATCTTACGTGGCACCATCAATACTAAAGTTGACATTTTTTAATAATATTTTGACCATTTATTTTTTTATAATTTTTTTGGTTTTTTCTTTTTCCTTTTTTGTCTATTATTTACTTCTCTTTTTAGTCAAGGCATAAGCGACAACGTCCTCTTAATTCGCACAAATATAATAGGTTTGAGATCTTTTTTTTTAATAGTGTTCCCTTAACTTTAGTTTCTAACTTTAAAAAAAAAAAAAAAAACTTGTAGATAATGATCAATTTGTTCTATCAACCCAAGCAAAAACAATGGACAAACAGGTTGAATGAAGAAGCTAAAGAGAATAATTTCTACCATTTAGCACCAAAGAGCTTTCGCAATCGAAGTACTATGCAAAAGAAAATTTAAACAAGTCCAGATATTTGTGTTGATCGTGGTGCACTTTAGAATCAACTTAAGGACATGCGAATCTGAAAGTTGTTCCTCCCAAGAACTGCTTTTCATCAATGCCTGGCCACATCCCAAGAAAGATTTTTGTTTGATCGGTGGGACCTATGAATAAGATTTAATGAATGAACAATTTAAAAGTTGTCGAGATATATCTCAACCTGATAAATACAAAGTTGGATCTTTAAGAAATGTTGCTTCTACCTCACGGATTCAATTGAGATGAGAAAAAGATGCACACGATTGAAACCAAAGCTCTTTAAAGTACCGAGGGAAAGCCAAAGATAGCACCAGATGCTTGGTGGAGTTAAAAGAGAGGATTCTCGAAGATATAGGTGTCTTGAAGCACGTGGTACTCCAAGTGTCTTGTTAGTTTATCCGTTTATAATCCTAGAATTTAATCCGATGTTTAATGCCGCGTCTTTTTCCATTCGATTAGACCTCTGAACCCCTTCAAAGTTCTTCAATTGGTCCTTACTGTTTTTTATGATTAACACCCATTTTGATTTAAACCGAGCTAATATTGTACATCATTTCAATAACGCATAAGCTCAAAGAGGAAATGGCACCTCCAAAGCTTAAATGAAGTACGCTAACGACTCGTTTTAACTATATCTAATATGAGATTTCTTGTGTGTCTTGCGTTGCTACATAAAGTTCATTTTCCACAGAAAAATCATGTGGAGCCTATTAAAAAATATAATCCACACTTCACTCTCTAATCGCTTTATCTTTTGAAGTAAACAGTTCCACGTCCTATTTCAATCCCAATATCAAAATCAAGGATCTCGAGTTCGATTCGATACCCTCCTTTCACTCAATTATGGGTTTCCTTAACCGCTTAAACAAGCTAAGTATATGATTATTCACTCAACTTCAAGCGAGTCTCGTGTGTGCTGTTACATGCAATCAACCCGAGGGTTTCTTGCAGAATAATAACTTTGCTGTATTAAAACTAAAATAATTCAACTCTAGATAACATCGCTTGTTGTCTATGCACGATTGGATGGGGGCAAAATCATCAAATGGCACCACTTAAAAAAAATATATATGTAGAGGCCCGAGAATAAAGCAGAAGCGACAGT
Organism: Eucalyptus grandis; assembly: GCF_016545825.1. Lineage (NCBI taxonomy): Eukaryota > Viridiplantae > Streptophyta > Magnoliopsida > Myrtales > Myrtaceae > Eucalyptus > Eucalyptus grandis. The sequence goes on from NC_052613.1 coordinate 28,001,407, forward strand.
GACTTCAAAAGGTCTGGGTTGTGAACAGCTCTATCATATTCCTTCGCAAAGAAGGGGAAAACAATAGCACCAACCCCACTAAGCCATTTCAGGATTAGTCTATGAGTTTATGGGATTGGGAGTTATTCTCAGGATTTTTCAATTTCGCGTTCTAACGTTAATATAAACTGCACTTGAATGTGTTAGATAAATTACCACGCATCTAAAACAGTAAAGAAATTCAGCGACAAAAAAAAAAAAAAAAAAAAAAAAGAACACTTTGCGGCATCCACCTAGATTTGTTACTTGTGTCTTACCTGGTCCATGAAATAAGTAGGGTACTTCATGGACTCGGGATGACACATCTTAGACTCTCATGTTATTCGGCCCGTTGAAGTCTTGCTCGTGATACCGATTACCGTATGTGCTGTGTGATTCTCTAGAGTACTTAAATTTCAAGTTATGGCCTTGGATAGTTTGCAACAAATTGTAGAATCAACGAAGAAGAGTATGGTAAACTAACTCCACATCTCACTGTGCCAACTGAGTTAACATTATAATTCATGTCTATCCCCACTGAACTACAATTTCTCATCTGTCCATCCATACAAATGTAATACAAAAATAAGCACACGCGAAAAGTTCACAAACGCAGAAAGAAGCCATTTTCGCCTCAGCATCAGATCAGCGGAACAAGCCATGGTTTCATCTAAATAGCGGCGATTGCGGGTCGCTCGTACTCCGTGAAACGACTCTCGTGGAATTTCTCGATGAAAGCAGCAGCTTTTCGGTCGATCCCAGGCTCAGCCACATACCTCCCCTTGTCATAGTCGCTCGCCCATATCTTTCTTGGAGCCACAGGTTCGTCCCGCGCATTGTTCACTATTCTCGTCGTCGATTTTCTGGGCTTGAAGAAGTTTGAGAAAGAGAAGGCAGGTGAAGAGGTTTTGTTGCTGTAGCTCTTGCTCTGCTTGTTGTAGCCCGCCATATGCGAGTGAGAGTTCACAAAGGAGGGTTTTGATCACTATGCACTCTCGTTTTGAAAGTAGGAATTTGGTGATTCTAGGGAGTGTTTTTCTTTGGTGAAGTTTCTCTTGGGTTTCATCTGGGAAGCGGGGCTCTTGTACTTATAGTAGCAAAGGAGAATCTTTTGGCTAAGGAGAGAGTGGGAGAATTCGAGATAGCTCCGGCCAATGATGAAGATATTTAGGTCCATGTATCGACCGGAATAAAGTAATAAACAAGACTTGCCGAGTTTGGACCAGATATGTTTTAAGGCTGTTTCGTCTAAACTCTGTGACGTAAATATCGGAGTATTTCTTCATAGATGGAGAAGAAAAAATCACACTCAAGAATTGGGGGCCCTTCGAGTGGGGAGGGTAGACTCCACCACATCTCGTAAAGAATGTTTGAGAAACTGGCAAGTCGATATAGTAACTGCCCGTGTCGATGAAGGTGGAGGGATGGGTGAAATACCTATTGTAAGGTCGACTTGTATTTCGCACAATATCTCTCAACCGACTTATCGACCTTGTGCCCCGATAGAAGAAAAAAATTGTAGGGTTTTAAGAGCATTTATATTAGATCAATCTATGAAAGTTTGGTTATGCTTTACCCTATGACCTTTAGAGCTTTCGCATTGTAACTTATGTATATTTGCACTCATTCTTTATTCTAAAGAATAGCGCATAGAGTGCAAATTGAGAGCCATAGTTACTCAATGGAAGCATATTGACAAATTGTGAAATTAAGCCTTGTTCAGATCATCGAAATATTTATTTTTCTTTATCCTAATTTATACTTATGATATTTTGGTCAAAATTTGAAAGTAGAATTTATATCTCGGGTCTTAAAGAAACTACGGAAAACTATGTATGACTTCTAGAAGTTGATATTTGCTCCGCATGGGTTAATTCACTTGGTGAAAAGTTATTTGCTCAAAAGCATATTTCTTCTGCTCCGCTACTTTTCTCCCCTGGCCCTTATATTCCGTCTTGGGCACGATTCACTTTACGTGCAGAACACTATTATATTAATTATTTTAGCAACATATTATATCTGGAATGGACTGCTCTTGCTTCTTATCAAACCTATTTTGTCCTTTCCCAAATCTATTTTTTCATTTATTTTTCCATGGTTTATTCATCGATTAATCCCGAGTGTTCAATAATACTAGCTTGTGCTATTTCCTCTACTGATAGAGAATTAGGGGTCAAAAGCATTATTAGAAAATTAGACATAGAAGCAATTAAAATGAGTACTTTTGTAAGAATGAAATAATTATATCTTCCGTTTTATTAAAGAACTAACAAAAAATGCCGTACATGAAGTCTCCCTTTTCACTGTCTTTCAAAAGTTTGAACTTGCAAGATTCCAAAATAATGGAATAATCATGATAAGACAGGGAGATCAAGGGGAAAATGATAAGACATAAATAGATAAAGATAAAAGAAAGTAATCAAAGAAGTTGGCCAAGGTTTCATTTTCATAATATATAGGTATATATGTATTTACACACGCATAAAACATTCTTATTTCCTAAATTTTAGATATACTAAAATTGATTAACTAAATTTTTAATTAAGACTCCATTTTTTGATAAAAATAAATTATTTAGAAAATATTTTCCTAAAATGATCATTCACATAATTTAAAACAATTAGTAAATGGAAATTATTTTATTATTAACCATAATTTATGTCTAAATATTATAAACAATGGAAATTTTTCATTCATTCATTTTTAAGCAATTCAAGTGATTAATTTTAGGAAAATTCTTTAAATAATTTATTTTCCCTAAATAAATGCATCCTAAGTATTTGGTAGAACTTTTATCGAACATTTCATATTGTCTACCTATTAGAAAACCTATCTCTGATCTAGCATATCGCTCTGTATACTAATCTATTGAGTAATTTCTATATATAGATGTGCTTTCTTTCTTTAGGCAAAAACTTCTTTATGCTGAAATATTTTATTATCTTCTTCATTGTTCGTTAAGATATGTGCAAGTTCAAAGCGTTCTTTGAAAAGCTAATCATAAGAAGAGAATCTTTTGGTACATTTTATACATGTGTTTTTCACATCAATAAGTTAATGATTTCTTGCTGTAATCACATCGATTAAATAAATACTTCTTCTTTTTCTTTATTTAAGCAGAGAAGAAGAACGATTCCCTATTGCTCTTTATTGGAGTGTTACCCGAAAAAAGTCTAATAGCTTTTAATAATGTATACGCATCGATCAACGGTTAGGGTTTCGTTCATCGTGGCACGTTGTTAATTTTAATAAAGTAATCTTGTGATAATTTAGTTCATATTAAAGGAGGGTTAGGCAGGGATTGAGTGGAGAATGTATGAGATGCTTCCGGAATTTGTTGGCAAGATCATGTACTCAACAGATCTTGATTACTATATATGCATAAAAAGTACAATTATTCACACGTGTTTGAAACATGTGTGCCATGTAACCTTTTTTTTTTTTTTTGGGTTGGGGGTGGTCCGTGTGCCATCTATATTGGCCTCTCGTTATATCTTATGGCAAAAGTTAATAAATAAGGAAAATAATATAACACGATCATCTCGTCTGTATCCATCTCCTCATGGCTATAAAGGGTGTCTCCTTATACCCCACCATAAATATCGTATTTTTGAATATTAACATATAAATTGATTTTAAAAATAATTTTTAATGGGGCTTGCTTGTGGATCATCCAATCCATAGTTATATTTACTCCATCTATGATGGATATATGGATTGAATCTAAGTAGATATTGACCCAAAAAAAGATAAAAAACATAAAAGGTGGCTGGCTTCCGCTATTTCCACACCAAAAGTAGCTGCTTCCACAGCCTCGGAATTAGGCGATTATAATACTAATCAATTTGAAAATTGTCCTTTCTCTTTAGTGAATAAGTTTCATGTTCATTCCTAAGAGATTGTAAGTTTCTTCTCTTTTATCTCCTCTTGTTAGATTGCATCCAATTAATCAACTTAATTATTTTTTAGGGATATAGTAAAGGCTCGATTATGATCTATTTGATAACCATTCTATTAACATGAATAATTTTATACTTCGAAATGATTTTTTTATTCTATTTCATAAGCAAATTTCTGAGAATTTGAAAACATTTTGAAACTATCCAAAATTTATATTCCCAAAGTTAAAAATGTGTTTGGTAAATCTCAAATTCTTTTGTAATTAGAATTTCTTTTAATTCTTTAATAAATTTATTATATTTTCTCTTTTTTGCTTTTCTTCTCCTCATTCTTCCTCTTTGGCTAGTTACCAACCCAGTCGTCATTGGCGTTTGACTAAATGATGGCCAGCGACCTCGTCGAAGCGTTGTTGACCTTGAGCAAGGCCAAGCCTCGCCGGGCCGAGCCTCCTCAGCAACTAGGCGAGGCTCGATCGAGCCTTGGCTGAGCAAGCTTGGCCTCACCAAGCCACCGTGAGATCGACCTTGCCAAGGCCAAGCAACGCCACCCTTGCGGTGGCCCGACGAGGTGAGCCTCATCCAGCCATCAACGAGGCTCATCCTCGCAGGGCCACCATGAGGGTGGCGATATGGGTTTGGCCAAGCTCGCCTAGTCGTTAGGGAGGCTTGGCCGTGTCAAGGGCCGACAACGCTCCGACAAGGTCACTCGGCAAAGAGGAAGAAGGAAAAAGAAAAATAAAAGAAGAAAGAAAAGAAAAGAGGAGGAAAAAAAAAGAAAATGGACTTGATTATGGAATTGTTCTTAGGAATAAAGAAGTAACTTTTTTCTACTTCTTGATTATGTTTCAAATTTATTCCCGATAACATATTTGTTCCTAGAAACCAAAAAGTTACTAATGAATTTCTTCTTCTTTTTTGTTCTAAAGGGCAAAAAAATAGAATTAGACATTATTTGACCGGTTAACAAACGGACCTTTAAAGTAAAAATCTTCTCGTCGAAGATTAAAAAAAAAAAGTCACCATGTTAGGTTTTTCCAGTATATTTATTTGAAATTTTTGAAAATGCCGAGACTCTCCTTTTCATTTTATACCAGACATAAAAGTTTTGCAAGTTTATTATTTATTAACGAGACGAATATGAATCCGAATATTCATATGGGAGTCTATAAGAACATGTGGGACATGTACTTGAGAGAGTTGCGGTAAAAAATTTTAACCTGCAAAGAATTTTGCATTTTATTTTTTATTTTTTGCTTTAAATTAATAGCCAAGAAGTTGAATAGGTGGAAAGTCGAAATGAATAAAAATTTATTTAACTAATAATATGTAGTCACAAGTGGCCATTGAAGACCTCATGCACATTTTGCTATGGGAATGAATTATTCATTGCAAATAGACTTTAGGTGTAATGTAATTATTGAAAGTCAAAGTTTTTTTGCAAAAATACAAATTGCGTTTGGTAAAAACTCTTTACAAAGTGACTTTGAATTGAAGTAGTGTTTAGCAAAAACACTTTTGCAATTAGCTTTGGTTGCATTTTCTATTTTTTTAATTAAAAAACTCAAACGCCAGAGTCGACAAAGCCATTGGTGAGTCAAACTTGGCACTAGGGTACATCAATTGAGGTTGCTCGACCTTGAGCAACCTTTGGTGAGGGTCGTGCGACCCAAGCCACCATTGCTTGAGGTCGCGTGACCCAAGCAACCACCACCTAGGCTGTGAGAGTAGCACAAGACTTAGGCGAGGGTTGCCTAAGGTCACGTAATCGCCGAAGGTCGCAAGACCCAAGCCACAGTCGCTCAAGGTCATGCAACCTCTGGCGACGATCGCCTAGGTCGCGCAACCCTCATTGACCCTTCGCCGGCCAATTATGGCCTTGCCAACCCTTGCCAACCGCCCTTGTGTGAAGAAGATGAATAGTTGTAAGGAGGGGCAAAATCGAAAAACGAAAGAATTGGTAATGATAGTTTTGAAAGGAAAAAACATTTAATCCTAGTTTCAGTATTCCGTAAATGCTATTTTGGAAGGCAAGGCAAGAGTAGCGTTTAGCCAAAAAAACCTTTTGCAACATGCGTTGGTTTTATTTCTATTTTTTTACTAAAAAAACTCAAACACCAGAGCTAGTGAAGCCATTGGTGAAATAGAGCTGGTGTTGGCGTACATCGTTTGAGGTCACTCGACCTCAAGCTCTAGCGAGGGTCGTGCGACCAGGCAACCATTGCTTGGATTGTGAGGGTCACACGAGACCTAGTCGAGGGCTGTCTGAGGTCGCGTGATCACCGAAGGTCATGAGACCTAGGCCACAATCACTTAAAGTCCGGCAACCTCTGGCAACAATTATTTGGGTCACACAACCGTCACCGACCCTTCATTGGCCAAATCTAGCCTCGTTGGCCCTTGTCACCCGCCCGCATGTGAAGAGGATGAATAGTTACTGGAGGGGTAAAATCCAATGAAAGAATTGGTAAAGGTAGTTTTGAAAGGAAAAAGAAAAAACATTTAATCATAGTTTCTGTAAATGTTATTTTGAAAAGTTGGATAAGAATAACATTGGGCTTTTAACGTTTCTAGGGCTAGCATTTAGCTAAAAGTGCTTCAAAATGCATGCTAAACACCTCAGCATTTTTTTCAAGGGCCCTTACAAGCTGAAAGGCCATTGGAAAAATTAAACCAAAGGCACCCAACATCAACATTGGCTGACATTTCGACGGCCTCAGGTGTAGGTATTTGTTCAAACTACGTTTGGCAAAGTATTTTCGAGCAGCTTTGGGTTGGGCCTTAAACTAAAATTATGATGTTGTTTGGACAGGGGTTATCGAAGCATTGGTATTACTACATTTACCGATGTTGTTTGGACAGAGACAGAGAGACGATCATGGCTGGGAAGCTTGGCGTTCATAGTAATAGACAAGATATTTTAATTTTGCACTTCCTTTATTTCATGGAGTATGAATAATTTGAAAATATTTTTTAAGAAAAATCGTAAATATTACTTTAAAAATAAATGAGAAATAAATATTTTAATTATTCATGAAAATATTTGAATATGAATAATTATTAGTAGTAAAAAATATTTTATTATTAATTATTTTAAATGACATAAACGATTTTTATGAAATTACTTTAGAATTATTTATTTTTAACGAAATAAAATTAAAGCTTTAAAAGAGAGGGAGGGTTTGATGACATTATCCTAAAGTCCAGTCTTGAATCAAGAAATAGCCCAAACGTGTGAGCCAGTCTTCCTCCTTCCTTCAGCTCTTCTTTAGGGTTTCGAATCGGTTTTATTCCGCCCCTGAACTCACGTCTCCGGCCACCAAGATCGCCGGCGATCGCAGGCCGACGACCGATTACGGTAACCCTGCTCTTGTTCTGTCGCTGTATCTCTTCCTTAGGCTGCTCCATTTTGGTCCACAGGTTAGGTCAGGTTGAATTGAGTTCTTGTTCTGTCGCTTGCTAGGTTAGATGCGAGACTGCTCTGTTTTTCTTGCTCTTGCTTGTTGGGTCGCTCATTTTTTGGATGGGATTCGCGGGGACATGCTTGGTGGCCCGGATTCTTCGCGGGCTTTTCTGGGTTCTTTTTCTTGAAAGTTTCGTGATATTATTCTTGCTGAATCTTTCGTCTCGCGACTTGGCTCAGGTGACTGCCACAATGAACTATAGATGGCGCAATTCAGGCGCTCAGGACGCGGGCCCGGATGAGGGAGAGAAAGTAAGTGAGATGGTTTGCGAATGTTTTTAGTGCCTGTTGAGGAAGGAGTTGGTTCCACTTTCTTGAGCTTCTTGAAGTGGATTCGTGCTGGATGTATAGGCAGTTCATGTCTTGGGTGTGTGCTGATGATGTGGGTTACTTGCCAGGATGCTGTCGATGATGATTTTAGAGAGGACTTTCGGCTGCCGATCAATCACCGGCCGACTGAGAATGTCGATCTGGATGATGTGGAACAGGCATCCCTGGACACGCATCTCTCGTCATCTAATATTGGTTTTAGGCTTCTCCAGAAAATGGGGTGGAGTGGAAAAGGCCTTGGGAAGGATGAGCAAGGTACGTGCGTGCTGTGTGTGAAATGTAGTTTTTCAGCTTTTCTTTGTCCTTAATGTTCAGACTATTATTCTGTTGAATCGTCCGTATCTGGAGTTCCACTAGGGTGTGGTGTTTTGCAGTAATTTTCCGAGTCATTTTTATCTGGGGTTGCAGATCCAATTTTGGGAGTGAAAAAGTTAAATTCTCTGAACTCAACATTGGACCTTGGAATTGTTATGTCGTTTTTAAGCCACGAACATTTTTTATTGTAAACTTGAGTTCTAACCTGAGAGTGGGGAACAGGGATCACAAGATATTGCTCTTTCTCTGCTGCTTTTTGGCAATGCTTTTTTAATGTGTATGGCATGTTTGTTGGTGTCATATGCAGGAATAACTGAACCGATTAAGTCAGGAATGAGAGACCCAAAATTAGGCATTGGAAAGCAAGAAGAGGATGATTATTATACTTCGAAGAAAATATTCAGCGGAGAAAACTTGAGATTGAGATTGAGGAAACTGAGGAGCAATTGAAGAAGCGGAGGTATGCAACTGAAATCAATGTTCTCGTAGCATTTAGATATTAGTGAGCACTTAAATTGTTAAATTGTAGATATTAGAGAAGTTGATGCATTACTTTTGTGAACCCATACTCAATAACAGAAGGCAGCATATAGCACATGTGCATGCCTTTTGAGGGAATGATATATCATAGGGGAGCATCAACATTGGAAGATGTTGAGAATTTCCTGCAGTTTTTATTACCTGGTGGCTTCTACTGCCCCCTTCGTGCACCTTATGAACATCCAGGTCATGGCAGAACGTGAGCACAAAATCCAGAGTGAGGTCAAAGAAATACGCAAGGTTTTCTATTGTGATCTTTGCAACAAACAATACAAATTGGCGATGGAATTTGAAGCTCATTTAAGTTCATATGACCACAACCATAGAAAGGTGAATGAGCTTTCTTCTACTGATCTGTTTTGCTTTCTCGCATCTAGAATAATGGAACTTCATCAATTTTTCCAACACCTTGCCATTTTGCAGAGATTTAAAGAAATGAGAGAAATGCACGGTGCTAGCAGTCGTGATGATCGTCAAAAAAGAGAACAGCAGCGTCAGGAGAGGGAGATGGCGAAAATGTATCCGACAATTTTCTTTTGCTTCAGCCATTATTTTGAGTCAATGGATTGATAAACATTGATATCCAATTGCTATAGTAGAGATTGTTCCTTAAATGCCAAGCAGTGCAGATGCCCGTAAACAGAAACAACAGCAGGAGGAACCTGGGTCATCTCCAATTCCAGCTCCAACAATAAGTGCTACTGCACTTGCTGATCAGGATCAGCGGAAAACATTAAAATTTGGGTTTTCTTCGAAAAGCGGAACCTCCAAGGTATGTTTCATTAGGGAAAAAAAATCCTGATTTAAGATATGATTAAACTATTGTGGCTTTTAACTGGTTGGCGTGTCCTTTTTGTTGCTGTGCAGACCTCAGTCAAAAGTGCCCTGAAGAAGCCGAAAGTAGTTGCTTCAGTTTTTGGCAATGACAGCGATGAGGAATAGCATTAGTTGATGCTTAAAGCTGAGTAATTCCTTTTATTGTGGGCAAAAAGGTTTTTGCTGAGGAAGGATAACCAATTTTATTGTGCTCTTGTGGTCTTTAACTTTGTATCGTGTTGGCACTTTAGGGACAAATTGTAACATGCCCGTTTACTGATATTTGTATCCAAAGAAGTTACTTATATTCACTTAATTGAAGTGCACTATTTGAGATTTGTTGAGGTCAGATGATATAGTTGGCCTTCTCCCGGTTGAAATGTTTCAATGAATTCGTGCAGAAGTACTTATTAACTCTATAAACATGCATGCCATTACCAAGTTTCTGGATATCTTAAACAAAGCCTCCAATTTGGCAAATTTTGGAGTATGTGGTGAAAGAAGGCTATCCAAAGTGCCCTGCTATTTCTGGGCTAGTCTCAAATTTAGATATTTGCTCAACATTGATCTGCTAAACATGATTGGGTGCAAATATATTTTGATTGAAACTTTTAGAATGATCGATACCGTTATCTGCATAATTCTGAATAATGACCATTGATCATGAGTTTAGGTAATTGCCATTGAATATGACAGTCGATATGGCATCTATTCTGAGATCAGTAGTCAATCCGAGTCCCCAAAACAAAGAATAAAAGCTTGAGTTGGAGGATGCCAGCCGTTAAAATGTAATCAAATGGAGTACGCAGCACATTCAAATTCATATCGATGCAGCAAATTCCAATGGTCAAATTGGTAGATGTCTGGAAGTGCTGTAGAATGTCAAGTCACCAGTAGTCTCCGCATAAACAATGGCCATCAGCGAACGGAACTGATGAAACCAATTAAAATCCCTGACGACAATCTCTCTTTAGTAGATATCGGAAGCAAATTTCATCACCGTGTGACAGTCAGCGCAAGTCCTTAGGTTGCAACTCAAAAAGCCTATCTGCGACCTCTCTGCCCATTTCGAGATTTCCGCGATTTGCGCAAGCACCGACCAGAGCTCCCCATGCTCTCACGGCCACTTTGATAGGCATCGATACTATGAACTTCTTCGCTTCATCTAGCTGGCCAGTGCGACCAAGTAAATCGACCATGCTTCATCTAGCTGGCCAGTGCGACCAAGTAAATCGACCACGCAAGCATAGTGTTCGTGTCGAGGGCTTATACCAAAATCCTTACTCATGGAATTAAAATATAAGAAGCCTTCGTCAACACGCTCAGCATGGCTTCATGCCCAGAGAAGACAAACGAGGGTAATATAATCAGGTTTAGTTCCTTCCCCTAGCATATCCTCGAAGAATTCGATTGCTTGATCAGCTCACCCATGCTGCTGGAATGCAGTAATCATCGCACTCCAACATACCACGGTTCGACCCTCAATCTCTTGAAACGCCCGAGTGGCGTCAGCTAAACTGCCACATTTCGCATACATCATGATCAAAGCACTTCCAATGTAGCTGTTGTTAACACATCCACTTTTTATATCAGACTATGAATCGAGGTGCCCTGGCTCAATGCTGAGATAGAAGCAGCAGCATGAAGCACAATAGAGTACGAGACCTCGCTAGGAATGACACCTTGACTTCTCATGAACAACAAAAAGTAACGGCAAGCCTCTCCAAACTTATCATTACGGACAAACCCCGTCATCAGCGCAGTCCAAGAAAACTGCATTTCGAACTCCACTAGTCTGGAATTGCCTAAGAGCATCATCTAACGACCCGCATTAACAATACATGTCCGGTGGCGAATTCTCCACGGACCATAAAATCGTCAAATTCCGCTTGACAGCCAAACCACGTACCTGCCTTCTGAATTCCCAAGCCGCAATTTACTGGCACGAGCACTCAACGCGCCCAACACGATCACTTCATGCGGCGCAATAAAATCTCGCCGAAGAACCTCCCTGAACGCTAAAACGGTCCGCTCAAGAAAACCCGTTTTGCAGACGCCCCGAAACCATAGAACTCCAGGTAACAGGGTTTCTCTCGGACATTTCGTCAAACACCTTCTCCACGGCGTCCGCACGGAGCGCTTCGCGTACATGTCGACCAAGCACTCCCCACAAAGACGTCGCGTCCAAACCCATGTCTGATCACCTAGCAATGAACCTGTTCGCCGTGAGCCGACACCGCAGTCTCTGCGCAGGCAGGCAAAACGGCAGAGAAGGTGAACTGGTTGGGGCAAACGCCGGTGGTGATGATCCGGGCGGGTATCTGGGCGACGTGGCTGGCGTTCTTGGTCCGTGAGGCGGCGTTGAGGAGGCCGTTGAGTTGGGCTGGGGTGGGTCTGTGCAAGAACTTGGGGAATACAGAGGAGGAGGAGGATGGATGGATGGATGGATGGATGGATTGCTGTGCTGCTTTTGCTGGGGATCAATGGGTAAGGGAGTTTTCATGGGGACAGGGAGCAGTTCCTTAAACATCAAAGGCGACATGCTGTCTTCTTGTGTATTGAGTCACGTAAGGGAATAATCTCTTTGTTTCGAAAAACTATCCAAAATTTTCGATTTTAACTTAAGTTTTTTAATAATTTGCGAAATGTGTTGGCCAAAATTACTGATTCATCGTGCCAGGTGGCACGCATGTATAAACGATTTTGGTCATTTTAAAAAAAATAATGTCAATTTCTTGCTCCCCTCTAAGCAAAAGGAAAAAGAAACAAAAAAGATAAAAAAAAAAAAAAAAAGAAAAGAAAAAAAAAAGAAGAGAAAAAATCGCAAAACATCCATTTCAATTTTAGCCGTACTAGGTAGATGGTAATGTTGATTGGACCATCGAGTCAATTATTTCTATCAACATTCGCTAAAAGGATGACATCGACAAATCGTCAATAGATTTGTGATTAAATTGACTAATAGTTAAATGTTTATAATTAAATTAACAAAATTAAAAAGTTTTAAGATTGAACCGATCACCGTATAATAGATTTAGTTTTTTTTTAACGATTATCGCTCTCTTTTTTAGGTCATTTAATGTTCATCCAGCGTTATTATAGTTGAATGAGGACTCATTGATTGCATGCCGACTTTATTGTTGCGATAATATTGCAGCCTTGCAGTAGACTCAAAGAAAATTATAAAAATTCAAATAATTAAGACGACGACGACGATCATGACAATGACGATAATGACGATTTGAGTTCACCTCTAAATAGCTAACTCTTGATTTGGTTGATGACTCTTCGTGATTATTTTATAATGCGCTTACCATTCAATGGATTTGAGGTATCACTTGAACAATTTTGGTATTTCATTCAACAATTTTGAATTTCTTGTCAAGTGTGTCCATCCTTCTCCGACGTTCGGGTCGGGCTTAGAACATGTGGCGTGCATATCTGTAATTTCTTAGGAAGCTGCAATTTTGTTGAAGAAAACATCTAATGTGAATCTTGTGCAGTGAATCACTTTTTATATTTAAAACCAAAGGAGGGAATAGCCTTTGTCATTTCGTACAATTTCAACGTCATCATGGACGAAGATGTGACCAAAAAAAAAAATTAACATTAGGATGACACATCCTTTAAGGGATGACTCCGCTAAACTAGTGTAACTGATATTTGACCTAAAGACGGCAGCCCAAATGGAATTGCGAATGTTGTACCAGCCAACATTATCGCAATCAGATTAATAATTTGATGATTACTCGGAATTGCATTACAACTGGATCGCGATAATGTTCACCTACAACATTCGCAACGTATTCGATTTTAATTTTGTTGTCTTTGGTAAAAATCAATTACATTGGTTTGGCAAATATCCTTATAGGATGTTTCATCCTTATGTTAATTATTATTTCTTGGTCACATCTTACGTCCATGGATGATGATGAAATTGTACACAAAATGACAAAGGCTACAAAACTATTTCTCCTTTGGTTCAAATATAAAAGTGATTTGACCTCATGACAAGAATCATATTATATGTTTTCTTCAGCAAAATTGCAGCTTTACAGAAAATTGTAGATCAATACATGCCACATGTTATGTTTGACGAACGTCGGGAAAGCTAAATGTGCACACACTTGACAAGAAATTCAAAATCGTTGAATGATACCTCAAACGCATGAATGGTAAGCGATTTTCAGGCCAATCACGGAGAGTCATCAACCAAATCAAGAGCAACTATTTAGAGGTGAACTCAAATACAAGAGGTCAATGACGTCAAAAGGATATTTTAATAAATAAAGGAACTCCTATACCCTGCAGATTCGAACTTTAAGAGCTAAAGCTCCTAGAACAGCAATGTTGTCCCTCACTTCCATAAAGAACTCAAAAAGCATATAAATGTTGCCCACGACACCCATGATATATCTTCCAAGTAGATCCTTGCCTATTAGTTCTATGCTTACGCAAGGTATATACTACACAATTTTACGTTCACCCATCGCGCCTGAAAAATGTCCAAATGAACGGAACAAGTAAAAAGATTGTCACATCGGATAGTAACAGAGATGTTGGCGTTTCCTTGCATTCTCTTTTCCTCATCACCCTCCTCCTACTAAGATTCCACTATTTTCTCTTGACATAGACACACGTCCGCACAAAGCATTATCAAATGGCTAATTCCCTTCTCTACCAAAAAAAAATATTTTAATTGAGGAACCATTTTGGAATTTATCTCCGTGAGTCTCATACCAAACGTAGCACCACTACAAGCAAATCTCAAGTTCATTGCATAGTACACATGTTATAATGTGAAGAGGGTTATTCTTGTTTCTTTTCTTGATCAACCTAATGCAATTTGTCCGACCTTTTCCTCTCATCGAGAGCCAAGAGAAACATAGATCAATCTACACGCTCGCTCCTTTTCATTGACTCCCATTATACCAGCATGGTATCGATGACAAGAGCCTTTTCCCAAGCAAATAACCGCAGTGGAAATGTGAATCAAACAACAAACAAAGCACCCAAATTTTCAAAAGCGTGATGAAAACCAAACCTTTAGCTTAATGACCACTCTATTCTAAATCCGTAATCACTATAACCGTGTCACGCCTTAGTTAATTCGGCCAAATATGACAAGAAATTTTTGTACTGTTTTTCCAGAAAAACAGTGCACAAATATTGTAACAGTGGAAAGATGAGAATGATAAACACAAGAAAAGACAAAGGAGGAAATGGCTCGGGATTTAATTACTATTAGCAAAGTTGTCCCTGGGTAAACAAGATTGAGATTGGCAAAATCTAGATGGATTATGGAGTAAGTCCCTAAAAGGACCGTGATCTCAATCATATTGATTTCTGGCATACCGAGAAGCCAGCCAAGACCATCATGGCTTTGGCAGTATCATGATGGGAAGAGAAGCAATTTCCTCGAATTCAATAATATGGTCAATAGGAAATGAAGAAAATGTTCAAATCAGAATATATAAGTGGTTCCAAGAGGGGCATCGTTGAGGTCCAAAGAATAGAAACGATCCACAATTTTTTTTTTTAGAGTTAATGAACTTTGAAATGGGAAGTTGGAATGAGCGATTTCTAAATAACTTGTTTGATGAACAAACCACACAGAGATCTTAGCTATTCCAATCAAGTGTCGACTCAAATGATGAACTAGTGTGGACGGGCACCAAGTGTGAAATATCTCGCAAAATGGATATGATGATCGACAAGAATCGGTAAAAAGGCACAACAAGTACAACTATCAACATCTTACCAAATCCCAAAATTTTATGGATTGCATTTTGAAACTTATGCACAAACGTAGCATCTTTCTATGGAGTTTATGTCAAAATACCATTCCATCCAAGGAAAATCTATGGAAGAGAAATATCTTAACCGATCCTATATGTGACTCAGGTAGAAGCTAAGTGAAAATGATTGAACATATATTCTTATGTTGCCATTGACGTAGAGCTCGATATCATAAGCAGCGTATCCTTAAGAAGGCACATGTGCACCATGTTTATCATGTTGGCTCTAATTGTTTTTGTAAAATTCTTGAATGCTTGGGCTTTTGTCCTGACCAATTGCTCGCTATGTTTCAATGTTAATTTATAGGGCTCCGACTCCAATTGCTTCCTCTCTCTTCCGCGCTTGTGTTTCCCAACAATGCCCATTTCTTCCTTCTATGATATGGTTCATTTGCTCACCCCCTTGTAGGTTGCACATATTTTTCTTCCCACAACAAAGAATACCCACAATGTCACACTAACTATTCTCTCTCCTCCTTGCTTATTTCCCAACACCGCCAATTTCTATTTGCCTCAGCTTGGTTGCATATATTTTTCTTCCCACAGAAAGAATACTAATGATTTCACGCTAACTGTTTTTCTCTACTCTCCGCTCGTTTCCGAACAAAGCTCATTTCTTCCCTTGAATATGGTCCATTTTTCAAAATACAGCAACCTATCTCCACTCGTTTCCAACGCTCATTTCCTCCTTCTAGAATACAGCTCATTTCCTAAGCGATTAAACCTACCTTGGCTTGTTTTAAAAATACAGCTCCTTCCTCCAAGAAATGCAATTAAAAAAAAACCAGAACAATGAACCGATCATCTAGGTGGTGTATCTCAAGCCGATTTGTGCCGTTGGTCGTCATCAATCTTGAGTCTAATTAGTCTTGGATCATTGGAAGGATGTAGGCTTGTACCAAGGCTCGAGTCCTTATGGTTCAATCTTAGCTAGAGTTGATGTGAGGATGTTTGCATGTTTAACAATAAGATAATCATGCATGGATTGTGTGTTTAAGATATCGTGTAACGAAAACCATCGTATGGAGCTTAGACAATACCTTATGGACTCGAAAGGAAATTCGAGATGCCCAAGGAGAGCCGCACTTCTAAAACCTAGGAAAGCATATTCTAAATGCCCCGGAGATTAGGATGCCATGGTTATTGGACCATGAAGCCCACGCGGGCCAAAAAGCAGACCAAGATACACCATGGCGAACCAAATAGCATACTAGCGTTTTTTGATGCTGAGAACCTTTTTGGCCAACAGCCACGTAAACCTTCCGAGGTGACGCTAGCCCATGACCCTCCACTGGGAAAGCACGCGTAATCACCTAATGGCTCACAGCCTTCCCGCAACTTGCGTCAAAATTTTCGAGCTCCCGACCTTCGCTCAAAGGTCGAGCCTATCCATGTGAGCCACCACGCCGGTGATTGTGAATGTCGTCTTGATACATACACAACTAGAGATTTCAAACTCGGGACTTCATTATACTAATTATACAACCAATGCCCTTTGAAATAAATTTGATTAAGTATTAATTAAAGTATCGGTAGCTTGGGCTTCCATATCTTAAAGTTTTCTGACCATTCTAAAAATGAAAAGAACAATTAATATATGAGAAAATGTGCAATCAAGTATAATTGTAATAACAAATGCAAACAACAACCTAGCGTATCTCTAAAAAAAAAAATGGCATCCAAGAAATCCTATGATAAAGCTCCTGTTGATTATTCAATTAGGTTTCACTTTTTTATTAAAGGATTTCTACAATTGCTTTAAAAAAATTAAAAATCTAATTCTTAAGCTAGTTTCTTAAATTTCTGAATTTTGGAATCTCCAAAACTAATTATGGATTTCTTGAATTTTCTAAAATTTTTACGAAGTTTTTAATTTTTCAGGATTTTTTACTTTTTTTATTATTTTTAAAGATATTATTTTATATGGGGAAAGGGACTTTATGGGTTAGAGAACCCAATCCGGATATGTTTTGACCGAGAACCTTAATGGTCTAGGTAGAGCTTGAATTCGGTCAGCCCAAACATATCAAATGCGCCCATTCGCGTTTAAAACCATGCGCCTCCATTTATCTCATTTCTATTATACACGGCCCAACCACTAAGCCTCTCTGCGATTCACTAGGCCAACTAGATCCGACCCATTGGCTGGATTTGACCCCTTTTCTAGTACAACCGATTTTTATTCTTTATCTTTTATTTTTATTTTTTAAAATTTCTTTCTTTTTTTTTTTCTATATTTTTTTTTCTGCATCATTTTCATCCCGACCTTGCTCATGCCCACTTTCTCTGTGAATCGACCCGAACCACCTTCCTCCTCCGACGACATCTCTTGCCTCGGGTTCAGGGCCACCACCCTTCACCGGTCGTCCACACCGACCGGGCGCCAAAAACTAATTGGCTGGTGATTGCTAACACCGCCGGACTAGCTCCGGCCATGGGATTTTCGCGACTATAAAGGCATGTATGACAGAAACCCAATAAAACTAGCATAAAAATCACTCAAATGTATATTAAGTGAAGAGGAATTGACCGACTATGGCAGCCCCTAACCGCAGGCTTCACCGGCGTGAGAACAGATTTTCCGACGAGGAGGCGTTCGTCCATGGCTGACTTGGTAACGCATATATGCCATAAAAACGAAACGCAACATTACCTTCATTTAGTCGATGGATGAAGTGAGCATAAACCAAAATCGGATCAAAACAATATCACACCAGCGAATCACACAAAATCCATTACGGAATCTCAGTTCGGACATGTGACCTGCGACTTAAAACATGACTCCAAATCATCATCACAAGATTCACCCAAACATAAATTTTATGCTAGAAAAAAAGCAGGGCGTTCTTCAGGCCTACCTGGTTCAAGAGCTTCTTGCTGTGACGAACGACAATGGGCGAGTTGGCTTCCTCAGATGGACGAGGGTGACGGGCGAACCACCGGCGAATGGAGAGAAATTCACTCTCGGTCTTCTCTCTTCTCTCTTTTCTCCTTCAGTCGTCGCCCCCCTCACAGACGTGCTCGCTCAAAGCCCGAGCGTGCAAAGGATGAGAAGAACTGCAAACTGGCCACGCCTCGGCTGCTTCGGATGGGCCAATATTGACAAAATAAAATAAAATGAAATGAAGGGAATGGACTGGGTTCGAGGGAAAAGAAAAGGATTGGGTAACTGTTCAAATCGAAATCAGGACACCAAGGGATCTCCGGCAACTCGGTCAACTGTTTTCCCACGTCGAGGGACCCGGACGACACGTGGCGCCACATGTCGTCCATTAAATGGGTCGTCCCCACGTCGTGGAGGCCTCCTAACCTGAGATTCTCTCGTAAAACAATCAAAAAACCTTTCTAGGAAACCACGTTCCAAATTAGTGGCATTTTCTTTTGTTCACGTGATATTCAAACATTTGACTTGTCAACCGCCGAATAGCCCCTCGCGCCGAAAATTAAAGCAATTTAAATGCAACTAAGCTTGTTAGATAACTCTAATTAGTTTAGACTTAAAAGATTTAATTAAACTTATTTAATACATATAATGTCAAAAAAAGGGGGTCACTTAATTTATTTAGTAGAAAAAAAGTAATTGACGATAATTAAAATCTTATCACTAATCATGGTCGCGGTTATATATTCTGAAAGATTATAGATACTTAGTTATTGTGAAATAACTATTGCTTTCCTTTTAACACTTGAAGATTATTAACACTTAAAAATGAGTTCTTTAGACTCTTAGCATTGATTTCTCAATATTGCCAAATGGGCCAAAATACATATAAATTAATATATTCATGTATATCAAATAACGCCCTAAAAGTGGTCAGCGTGGCCTCACGATTTGAGATTACTTAGAACCAGCTAAGTAATATAATAAAGTATTTATCCATGCAGCCTCTTGATTTTTATTTTTCATTTAGCCATGAAACAATATAAACTGATTGTGATCAAAACAAACATGCCTACAGTCACCCTAGTGCAATAGGTAATATAGCTTAATTATGTTATAATCATAATAGCTATTACATCATAGCCTAATTTGTTTACAAGGAGGAATAGAGAAGTAGGCTGAGGGAAAGTAGTAAACTTGCATCTCAAGATTACTACAGAACCTCCATGAACTCAAAACATGTGGATCAAAGTAACAGCGAGTCTGATAGTAGCTTATTTCGTGATGAACAGTCTCCACATAACGAGGGATAAAAATAGGATAGGCAAAATAGAAAGGAGTTTAGGAAAAGAATTAAAATGATGGAGCTGATTGCGTCCCGGTCGTTCCTTACGCTCGCAGCCTGGGCGCGCGAAAGGCAGAAGAAACCGCAAAGTGGCCACGCCCCTGCTGCTTGGATGGGTCAATAATGAAAAAATAAAATGAAGGGAATGGGCTGGGTTTGAGGGAAAAGAAACGATTGGGTCCAAAAGAAATTAAAAGAATGGGCTAGACAAACCGATCCATCTGATTCTTATAAAAATCTTTTATTAACTTTTTTTACTATATTTTTGTTTTTTTTTTTCATCATTTTCATTTCCTATATTTTTGCAAAAAAATGGACACCTGAATGACAAAAATTTCAAGCGTCCATGTCTGAAAATGCTAATGAGTTGAGGCAATGACACAGGGATATGTTTCTCAACTTGGGGAGAAAGTAGGTACTTTGTATAGAAGTATCTTCACACCTAACTAAATTTAAGACAAAGAGCTGGTCTACGACTTCAAGCTTTTCTACACTGTCAAGTTTTCTAGTAGGCGAGGTGTGAATATGATAAAGACAAACATTTAAAATGAGACAAACATCCTTGATGCAATGGTGGCCTCATAAATGCACCTCAAACTCTTCATATGACATATGTAGAGATACCTTTAGTGATCCCAGAAACCACCCGTCATTCTCCTATATTTTCAATTTTATTTATGTGAGTTCCATCAAGAATAACCCGAATCTAATTACACTCCCGATTATATAGCATTTAATTGCTCCATGTCTCAATCTCAAAAATTAAATAGCTCAGTGATGTTCGTATGGCAGTCTAAGAAAAATGCAGTAGTATGCAGAAGCAACTTTTGATATTAGTAGAGACATCCACACCATTTACATATTTCAAGGATCTATCCCAATGTTCTAACACAAATTCGACATCATCCAGGAGATGAATCGCGATGCATTCATCACCATCGCTGACCATGAATTTGAAATGTGACAACGATCTAGGTGCCTTTGATGTAACGAACCCGTATGAGTTTCCTTAGAAGTTCTACTATGTGGAAGTACAAATTAAGAGCATCCAGCCTCCTAAAGCCATAAACATCGTAAATAACAACTTCCCCAATACTCCTTCACCTCTCATTCTCCAAACTTACTAAGCTCTTCTAATCGAGTGAGCACAGAAATAGTGCCCAAGGAATCAATGCATACACTTTCGCGTGTTTGGGGCACCATTTATGCGTTGGCAAAAATATACCTCTAGGAAAGTGTGTTTCATTAGCTTCGCGACCTCCTTTAGCAGATTTGTGATCATAGTCCTATCAAAATCAAGAGCCTCAAGCTGCTGAAGTTATCCAATTTGAGGGGACAATTCCGTCGATAGATCACGATGAGTTAAGGATAGTCTTTTAGG
Source organism: Eucalyptus grandis (assembly GCF_016545825.1). Classification (NCBI taxonomy): domain Eukaryota; kingdom Viridiplantae; phylum Streptophyta; class Magnoliopsida; order Myrtales; family Myrtaceae; genus Eucalyptus; species Eucalyptus grandis. Next base: position 28,022,190 of record NC_052613.1, read on the forward strand.
CGGGTTAACCAGAACCGAGACTCTGCAAGGAGTTGATCCGAGTTCGGGACAAATTCAGGATTTCGAGGGCTGGCATGTAATCAAAGAAAGACGGACTAATGGTTCTGAGCTTGTAATTCCTATTCAAAAACAATACCAAGAGATCAGGACACCGAGGATCTTCTGGCAACTCGGTCAACTGATTTTCCATCAAGGAATCTTTGTGAACTCTGCCATTGCGCGACCTCCGGAGGCTACATGAGTCCTAAACCCCGCACATGGAGACTGGTCTTCAATATTCATCAAAGCAAGTACCTAACGAGTTAAAAGATTCATTGATTCTTATTCTCCGTGATGATGAACGAAGCCAAACAACAGATAAATTTCCAACCCAAACTCCCCAAAATCAAGAAAGGGCAAGAGATTTTGGAATTGAATGCTCAAACCAACCTGAAGCAGAATCTAAATTGAAGGTATGTGTCCGAAAAGTTGCTGCCTCAGCATCTCCAACATTGGCTGCTTCTGATATTCCCCATGATGAGGAAGAAGGAGCAAACTGCGTGGAGCTCTCGTCATGGCCGCTCCGGCGAGATGCCTTGAATCCTTGCCAGCGGAGTCTCAAGAGCCGAACCAACTGCCAATCGCCACCTCGACGCAGCGATCGGGGGTTCGCAAGATGCCGGGCAAACTAATCGTCGGGTTGGTCTCCCTCGCAAGCGCAGATTGAGAGAGAATTTGAGAGTGCGATCAAGAAGAAGAAACTGATTTGAGATGGAATGGAAAGCATAAATAATAATTTTTCAAACTTTAGCGCAAAAACACAATATTATTGCAATTTCAATCCCGTGGTTTAGACTAAATTGCGTGAGCGGCCGGTTATTTCGAATTTGGTTTTTGGATGAAATTGGTCGAAGATTTGGGTCAAGATTGGTCCAAATCAATTTGAATTCAAGATTGATTTAAGATTAGTTCATTATTTTTCAAACATAATCAAAACCGTATATAAGATCTAGTGTAAAGTTTGAAAAGAGAAGAGATGGACCGAGTCAAATTAGAGATGAAGCGATTGAGGATGGGATGGCTTTACGTAGTCTTTCAAGGGATTTAATTTTGTATTCGAGACAAAGAAAACCTAAAAATACTAGGCAGCGTGCCCCCAATGCACTTACAATTTGCTCATGATCGGTTAACTCCAATACGGTATTAAAGAAATATTGTACGACGTGTATTATCTAATAATTACAAAAAGATACAAGAAATATACTTAAATAGAGTCAACTAAATAAGAAAAGAAGAGCCACTGCAGGTGTGATATCACCTTTTCGATCAAAAATTATCCAAACAATTGTAAATATATCGCATTTTTTTTTTATTCAGTCTCAAATCTTTTGATTTTATTAATTGAGTCTCAAATATTTTTTCCGCCAAATTTGGCCGAAAATCATTAACATAAACACGGACCATTCTACATGGTACAACAAGGTGCCGCATCGAACAATTTTAATAATATTTAAGTATTTTCTAATCATTTTACTTTTATTGAAATTCGTGTCTTCTCACCGCATGCTTTCACCTAATTACTAAATTGGTGTTGCTTAACAATGAGATATTTGAGGAAATTTACTATCTGTTTTTTGCTTGCTTGTCGCAAAGTGAAATGATTCTTATCAATGCCTTTATTATTAGATGGCGAGATGATGGATTGCAAAGGCATCAATTGGTCAAGCGTTTCAATGTAGATCTCACAATTTAAGATGATGATGTTTAACCTTGCCATCCACATGACCTCCTTCCATCTTAGATAAATTTGGGGGCTAATCAATTTGTACTCGATTGAGATTGGTTCCTAAAGTACCTGATGGTTATGGAGAAAAATCAATGTAGAAAGGCTCGATTTAGAACCAACTCCTAAAGCATACAACGCCTACTTGAAAAATCAAAAGTATGAGGTCTCGTTAACATGGAAAGAAAAGTTCGGGGCTACATGGAAAATTTCCTCAACATAAGGAATTTATATTCTAATTTAGACCCAAGTGTTGCATGATCATACCAAAGGTATCATCGTGTGCACATATAGTGTTCGGAGTTTCATAATTGGCCTAACACTATATCGATGTATATTGATGAAGTGGTTCCAAAGAAGCTTTCAATAGTCCATGATAAGAAGGTGCTCCTCTTACTCCCAATTGAAGTGATCTGCAGACCTCGCTTATTAGAGCTTCCACAAGATCAGCACAGTCAGGTTCAAATAGCAAAAAATCACAGATCTCTATCTTCGCTTGAAGCTACAAGTTGGAACGTTTTCCAGGACGCCATAATTGCAAATGCTAGTTATGGCGCCATCCCCGCGGAATCTTGGTCTGCGACGGAATGAAAGTGGCTTCTTTCCTTGTTCATGATGCGAGAGTTCCATTTCGTATAATTTGCTTGCCACTGTCTCTCGAGCATCCAGAGACTTGCCTCGAAACACAAAGTAATTGTGGGATATTCATTGGTTGAATGTTTGCTTTGGCTTTGTTGTGTGTTTCTTTCCCAATCAAAAGCTGTAACTTCTTTTCAGGCACAATAAAAATTATGATTTGAAAATGACAAGAGACCCCTCACCTTTTGACAACATTGTTTTGTGACCCCAAATTGGACCGAAGGATTAAAAGGGTCATTTCCCTACACAATAAAAACTATCATTTTCTCCAAAAGTTCTCAATAATCAATAAATTGAAAAGTAATTAATATTGTTTCTCTCTCCGTCTCTTGGATGTAAAAGCTGACATGTTGGGAGTCTGCTACTTTTAGGAAGGAATCACCTTTGATCATTGACTTAAAATAAGTATAGACAATTCATGTATTATTCTCTGATTTTCACTATTTTTTTTATACTAAAACACTTTCATATCAGCAACCAAACAAAAACCTTAGTTGACAAGGAAATTTTGGAGTCGTTTATTCTTTTGCATAATAATTGTAACATTATAATGTCAAATTACTCTTTAATCTATATAAATGTTATGGCTATTTATAAAGGTTGTGACTACATTTTAACAAAAAAAAAATGTTATGACTAAACAAAAACATCCAAACCGAATATTCTCATGTTCTCATTCTTTAACAGCATTCTTCCAAGTTTAGGAATTACATAATTTTTTTAAGATAAAACCATGGAATTTTATTAACCAGACGATATGCTGGCTCAAATGTCATGCAAATATTTCTAGTCATTGCGGAATGGATTAATGTGGTTTTTCATAAGATCCTCCTAGCATGCATGCCAAGCCTCAGCCCATTTCGATGAAAGTCGTCCAAAGGCCCTTTGATAGTCCGGCCTATTCCTCCTTCCAACTCGTAATGGCATGGAAATCATACTATTCTCGGGCGTTATTGTTTGCCACTTTCGGATCACCCTAAGCAAAAGTTTGAATCAAGGCATTTGAGGAAGATGGTGACAAGTTTCATACGAATTGAAGAAGGCAAAGAATGAATCCAACAACAAATAGATGGAGCTTGATCATGACTGACGGGGCCTACTACATGATTGAAACTTGACAGAATGCATGCGACCTCATTTGCAATCTGGCCTAACTTGATTCATGATCGGAACTTTCTTTACTCGGCATTCCTCTTCATTAATTGTTACCACCCTTTTTTTGTTCCTCGTATTTCAATTATGTTTTGGCATATTGCTACTCAATTGGTCCATATTGCTATGTTTTTAAAATACTAAAATGCCCTAGCAAGGAGTGAAATTGAATGATGGGGTGCCATAATTTTGCAACTCCGTGAGGTCTAGGCTAATCTAATTCAATAAAACGCATTGAGTAGCCTTTAGAATGTACACAATTTTAACTAAATTTTATGCTTAGTTTGAATTAGCAATTGCATTTTGGTGCGGTTGTCCGCCATCATAATATCTTTGAAGCACTTTGATTGAACAATATTAGGCAAAAGAGGAGTCTCTTTATATTCAAAAACCATGAGATGGATATGACCAATGGAGTAGGGCTCCGTGATTTCCGCCACCCTTTGAATAACGAAATGATGTCGTCATTACGTATTTTTAGTTCTATAGTCTAGATCGAACCACCTCAAACATTGAGAAGCAATTTGCTCGAGAGACTCTTTCCACATCTTCTTAATAGACTTCCTAGAATTAGCTCTCTATCATTAAAAGAAATAATAATAATAATAATAATAATAATAAAGGTACGAGTCCATGACAATAACTCGGCATACTCAAATTGCAAGTGCAAAATAGCAATGTCCAAAGTATGCTCTAGAAGTGGAAACCATGGCAAAGTTCACTTCATCTCCATTGGCTCAAGACAGCCGAACCGCTCCGGCGATCGAGGCAAAGATACTTGGACAAAGGCTCAGCTTTTGATGATTGTATCGCTAATAATCTGAAAGCACAAAGTTGAAATCGCTAATAATTAACATAAAAGTTTGAAAGATGAGGAATGTCATGTGTATCGCGACCAAATTTTTCAGGGTTGAACCACCTAGGGTTTGGCTAATGGATTGTTAAGCCCAGACTTAACTCGGGCTCTCCCAAGCCCATACCAATTCGTGACTTAGGTTCGAATTTTAACATGCAAATTGATTTTATTTAGGAGTCGCCATTCTAATCAGTTTATGGTAGGTCGATTAGACACCTAAGTAAAATAATGGGAGAATTAATTTACTCCTACGAACCGTAGACTAAGGGTACAGGACTTGATTACATTAGATTTCTCTAATGCCCTTTCGGTACCATTCTTTTTATTTTCAAAATGCTTGGCAATTGAATTAATTTTAAATAAACTTCCTAACATGTGAGGTGACTACATGTGCGCATACCACCAATTTAACACTCAAGAAAGCAAATGAATAAATGATGCAGTAACTTACTCAAAGCAACGAGCATCCGCAATGTTAATTTAGAATTCACATCAGCAATCCTAAATATGATTTCTAATTAACACGCAATTTTTTGTTTTTGTTTTCACTTAATTAATGAAAATCATGCAAATATGCAATGCATGCCACTAATTTAACATAAATGATATGACATGTCAACATGACTTAGCTATATGACCTAAGCAATATAACATAACTAAACATGTAGTCTATCCTAAGCATGAGATGATTTATTCTAAATAACATTTTTTGTATTTTTTATGAGATTCGAAATTAAAGAAATGCAACATTTAAATATGCAATCTAAATTAATCTAATGACTTAATTCTAATGACGGCAATTTCTAATTAAATGCACCTAACAAAAATCACTAAATGACATGCATTGTATGAAACTAATTTATATGACGTGCACATGATTTTTATTTTCCTAATAAGCATGCAATCTATTTAGAGAAATTATCTAAACCTATAATATGCAATCTTTAGTATGCAATGACGTGCAAAGAATGCCTTAATTCTACATGACATATGCATATGACATTTTTTTTTAAAAAATGCACTATCCTAGAAATTGCAAACTAATTTATCCTAAGACAAATTTTATGAAATTTCAAATGATCTAGCTAAATTAAGATTCTATCTAATTTAAATTAGGATTAAGTCATATTAAATCCTAATTTAAACTAAGACATTATCTAAATCTAAAATGCCATTTATCTTAAAAAAAGATGATCTAAATTTAAAATGAAGCATGCAATTCTAATCTAATATGCAGACAATGATTTTGTGGTTTTAATTACCTTCTGAAATTAAAACTAACACATAATTAACATGCAATTCAAATAAAAACTAACATCCTAAATGGTTGCACTTTTCTTTTTTTGGATTTTTTAATTTAAAAACTCATAATAAGATTGCAATCCTAAATATGCAAGATGACAACAAACCTAATCCTAATTAAGATTTTTTTATTTTTTATTTTTACGAAAATAAGATTTGACTCAACCAACTTGACGACGGCAAATCAAATAAAAGATAAGATTGATATCCAAAAATTGGCGAACCATATCTCGCGCATGAGATCGGGTAGACCACTTCTTAATTTTAAACGCGAATCAAATCTCTGGCTTGAGATTGATTGTCGATTTTTATAAAGGATTACGAGTCGATGGCGCGAAAATCGGATCGTCAATCCCTAGTTTTGATAGTGCTTGATAGACTATTTATATTGGGATATCAATAATATATCAAGGAACAATTCCACTAAAACAGAATATTTAAAAATAAAATAAAAAGAAAAGAAAACCACCTAATCGATTTTTCTTTTTCTTTTTTCTTCGTTTTTCTTTTTCCGCACACCGCCGTGGATTTCAAGGGGAGAGGATCGATAATCCGGCGAAGGAAGATTCCGGCAAAGAAAGTGCTGGCAGAGCACGGGAATGGAAATCAAGGCAAGATCGCAACCGGACGTGCAACGGCAATAGCTTTCAAGGCGGAGCAAAGATAGTGGGTCCGCCGGCTTCGATCCGGGCCACGATCGGAGGCGGAGCAAACCGCTGCAACGGGCGGTGCTCGGGCTACAAGGAGAGACGGATGCGCGGCGCCGGATGGCGGAGGGCTGCAGACGCGCGGTGCGCCGCCGCCGGGACTTGTCAGCGCCGCTTGCTCGCGAGGAGGTGGGCTGGGGCGACGCCGGACCGTCGTGGGTCGGTGGCGGGCTGCTGCAGCGACCACACGGCTAAGGCGTGGGCTGGGCGTTGTCGCCGGAGGCCGGGCGTTGGATCCGGCTCGCTGTCGCTGTGGGCCGCGAGCAACAGCGAGGAAGGCCGGGTCGCGAGCTCTGGGCTGCAAAATGAGTAGAGGGTTGTTCGGCCGCCTGCTCGGATCGGCAGCAGCCTTCTGTCGCTGCTCGCGCGAGCTGCAGGAGACAAGTGGCTGGCGATGTCGCTGGCTCTGTGGTGACCGCGGCAGACGACGCAGCCGCGCGGCAGTGGACTGAGGTGGAGCGACGAGGGCAGCGCCGGTGCACGGCTACCGGCGGAACGGCGGTGGAGCAGCAGGTGAACGGAGCAGAGAGGCAGAGTGGGCCGGGTGGGTGCCTTGCGTGATGGCGAGCGCAGAGACCCGCAGGCCGTGGGCTTCGAGGTGCGGCGGAGGTGGGGTGTCCGGGCGGGCTTCTTGGCTGCGGGTGGAAGGCAAAAAAGTCGGTGAGCGTGAGGGAGACGGCGAACAAGAAACGCCCCTCACCTTTGCCTTTTTACTTTTACCTTTTCCCCTCTCTCTCTCTCTCTCTCTCTCTCTCTCTTCTTTTTCTGAATTTTTTTTCTAAAAGAAGCTTCCCTTAAACCCTCGCACGCACGGCCTTTTATAGGTGAGGGAATTGGATTTTCAAATTCTTCATCGAATCAACCTTCGCAAATCTTTTTAACAAAATTCATCTCATATTGATAAGAATTCGAGATCAAGATGAAATTTTTCTAAATCCAAATCTTTTAAAGACAAATCGCAATATTTTTTACCCATCCGCCCTATCCAAAAAAAAAAAGATTCATATTCTCGGAAAATATTCCCACAAGATAATTTTTTAATTATTAAAAAGCACGGGCTTGAGCGCCAACCCGCCAAGTTTCACTGCCCGATCCATCTAATTTGAATATATCCGCCACCGGGTCCAATAAAATGCAAAAAATGCAAATAACAAAATAAATGCAACTTAAATCTATATGCTATGCAATTAATAAAATTAACCCCTAATTTCCTATGTAATAAATAAATAAACTAAATCACAAAATTTATGTGGTGTCAACAGCCACTCTCTTGAAGGTGAGTCAGTAGAGGTGATCTTCAAAGATAAATTGAAATCCAAATTTGATCATGCACATGTAATGAATGATATTTTTGTTGGAACATGAATTCCATTTTTAATGCAACTTATATGATGCATGGAAATGCTAATGCAATGATAGATGAACCTACCTGAAATAACTTACCTTCGAGGAGGATAGGAGTAATCCGAGGTAGTGGGTGTTACTTGTCCAGACCCGTACCATTCTACTACGCGCTAGAATAGTAACATGACTTTTGTGAAGATGCTGTTTTCCCAGACCCGTACCATTCTACGGCCGCCCGCATGCGTAAAGAAGCTGCTTTCTTAGACCCGTATCATTCTACGGTACGCCCGCACGCAGTAAATGTTTTGTAAGGAAATGCTTTCCAGACCCGTACCATTCTACTGGCCGCCCAAGCACGGCATAAATTTTTTGTAAGGGAACTGTTTTCCCAGACCCGTACTCATTCTACGGCCGCCTAGTATGACAAAGGTTTGGCTTGTGTCTAGGACCCCGCTCTATTCTACTTGCCGCCGCCGGGGATTTACCTTCCCAGACCTGCATCATTCTACTGCCGCCCAAGCACGCATAAATTTTTTGTAAGGAACTGTTTCCCCAGACCCGTACTCATTCTACGGTCAGCCTAGTATGACAAAGCAGCTTGGTTGTGTCTAGACCCGCTCTATTCTACGGTCGTCAAACGGGATTTACCCTTCAGACCCGTACCATTCTACGGTCGCCGAATAGGAAATAGGTTTTGTCTTAGGACCCGTTCTATTCTACGGTCACCCAGACCGAGGTTTTGCTTGGCTAGGACTCGAACCATTCTTCGGTCGCCCAACCTTGCGATAGAAATCATCCGACTGTGACCCGAACCATTCTTCGTGTCGTCCTTAATCAGATTGAATCTAGAGAGAAATTTTTGGGACAACTCAATCGAGTGTTGGTATATTTTAAAAGGAATACCCGACAACATGACAAGTATTTAAGGGTATGGATAGAGATATACTTACCCGGCATTATCTCTCGTCTCGGGGAAATTTCTTTTCGCAAAACATGGTCACAAAGAGAAGCAATATGCATTTGTGATCATAAACATGCATCAATTTAATGGAGGTTCATGATAATTTCCATTAATCTTGCATCACCTAATTTCCATTCTCGAGCACATGAGTGTCATGAATGTGTCAAATGAGGGACCTCTTGGTCCGAAAGGACTTTTCACTCATCCTCATTAAAATGGGTTGTTTTATCATGACCTTTGATGCAGGATTTTTGATCAGCTCTATCTCACCGTCATCATGCCAAACAAGGGTCCGAGTAATCTCGAAGTGGTACGAACTTACCAACTCGAGAGGTCTTTAACAGTGGCCTGTAATGCGGGCTTGGTCAACGGCTTAGTAAAGGGAGAGACTATTTGAGTCAAGGCTATTGGAAAAATGAGTATATTTCACAATCATCTTGGGGTTACAAGCCAAGAAACATCTTACTCGCACTTCTTCCAAGCGATGCTTTCAAACATATGAACTTTTACGTTAATTCAAGTGCTCTTTAATCAAGAGACTTTGTAAGGGGACATAACGTAGGTTGGGTTCATGGGTTGAGAAACGAAAGGATCATCTCGGCTCAAAAAGTGTTTACAGTGGTTAAAGTTGGTGATCATCTTGATATTTCCAACAATTTTCCTCCTTATCGTCGAAGATTTTTCACATCACGACTCCACCGATTGCAACATCTCAATATTTGAGCCTTTTTTTTAGTACCACTTTGTTGGGGATACGGCTCACTTCATCAAGTGTTTGATTTTTTCTTTGGGCATTGGCCTTTGCTTTTACCGTGCACACGTTTTTTCATGCCCCATTTTGTGCACTTTTTTTTTTTTTGGGACAAAGTCTTTATTTTTATCGCATTTTAAATCATGCTACTTGTGGCCTTTTCCTTGCCCCAAGCAGTGGGGATGATCACCAACGGGTTTAATGTGAAATGAATTATTTGGCTCAATGGGGCGAAGTGCAATGGATAAAGTGTGTAGGATAGAGAAAGAACCGCTCTTCGTCTCTGTCCTAAGGCACTTTAAATTATCGTACAAGTCATACGTAAAAGCAATACTCGAAGATTGATGCAAGTACGAGCAAGAAATTCCTATTATTCATTTCAAATCTTGTCCCAATATAAGACGATTCCTGACTGTGATAATTTTAAAAAGCTCTTCATGTGTGTGGGCTCAAAGGGCTGAACAATGGATATACCGTAGTGTTTTGGGCAGCGTAAGAAACGCCTCCTCATCACCTTAGTTGGCGTACCCTATGAGATCACCCTTTTCCTCATAGGCATGAAATTTTTCCACACAACTCACTAGGGTTAGTGTATGAAACAAAGGTATGGAATAGGGTTTGCCTTTCATCATTCCAAAAGTATCCCATTTCACACATTCAATCCATCTCACATAATTCATCAAGGAAGAAAATGCAAGATTTGCAACAAGTTTAGACAATTGAATTTGCAACTCAATGAGGCAATTTATTCATCATAAAATGCTTGCAATTCAAAACATGACATGGCAAATTCTATCATGGGTAATACTTGACAGCATCTGGAATTAACCGGAGTAGAAAACACACGACCATCCATTTCGCCCAAGATCAAAGCGCCCAGAAGTACCTTCTTACCACATATGGCCACTATAGTTTGGAGCAAACTTTCCTCCGTGATCTGGAAAAATTGGCAACAACTTCCTTAGAACAAGGTCATTTACTCAAACGCCTCGGCCGCACCTTCTCGGTTGAAAGATCCGGCTACTGCTGATATGCTTGGCCATGGCGAGAGCTTTCGCCTTTTCTCATCGATCAAGTTCAACTGCTCAAGTCTTTGTTGCACCATTCTGCCTTCAGATAATTCCACTTGGGATAATACTCAGTGAAGGAATCTTTCCACTTCCACAGCAAAAACCGCTCCATGCCGTATACCATAGCAAAAGGAGTTGCCCCAAGAGAAGTACGAATCGATGTCCGATATGCCATCAGCAAGGCAAGGCAAAAACTGCCGCCTTCGACAATTTCACTGCCTTAGCCAAGATCTTCTTAATATTCTTATTGGCCACTTCAACAGACTCTATTCATTTGAGGGCAATAAGGGATGAATTCGTATGCTTGATCTTGAGCTCGCCGAACAACTCATCAATGAGCTTGTTGTTCAAATTTGTCCCGTTGTCATTGATAATCGTTTCAGTGGACACCATAGCGAGCAATTATGTCACGTTTGATGAACTTCACAACATTGCGAAGCAAGGTGACACTTACAAAGGATGTAGCCGATCCATTTTGAAAAATAGTCTATGGCCACTAAAATGAATCTATGCCCATTGGAGGCCTTTGGGTTTATTGGGCCAATCACATCAATCCCCACATTGAGAAAGGCCATGGCTCGAAAAAACCGGTACAACACAGCTTGGAGGAACATTTATCTTATCACCATGGACCCGGCGATGACAACTCCGAACATGCCGTATACAAATACTCTTTCTAGCGTGAGCCAATAATAGCCTAATCTCATGATCTTCTTAGCCATCATGTGTCCATTCATATGAGGGCCACATACTCCTTCGTGAATTTCTTGCATGATTTGAGTGGCTTCAGCTGCACCCACACACCTCAACAAGATTGAATCATAAGATCTCTTATATAAATTCTCACCACTAACGAAGAACTTTGAGGCCATCTTTCATGATGTACTTCCTATCACCGAGTACTTCCTCAGTGGAATCCTTTTGCTTTTGGATGTAGTTCATGATATCGTAATACCATGGTTTTCGTCAGGATTTTCTTTGTCACTACCATACAATAAGCCGGCCTGCGTAACCTCTATCTTCAATGGCTCGACTTAACTCCTACGCTGACTTGCAACATAGATGATAAAGTCATGCTAAAGGCATCTGCAAATTGATTATGAGACCTCGATAAGTATTCGAATGAAACTTCATCGAATTCCTTGATCAAATCTTCTAGGTAATTGTGATATGGGAGCAATTTAGCATCCTTAGTCTTCCATTCACCTACAAAATATAGTGCATGATCAACGCGGAATCCCCGAACACTTTTAATTTGGCTACACCCATCTCGACCGCAGCTTGAAGCCCAAGGGATGCAAAGCTTCATACTCCTGGCTATATTGTTAGTGCATTGGAATATCAATTTCGCAGCTACCGGGTGATGTCACTGCCCTAGGATATCCAAATTGCCCCAAAGATTCGAACTGCATAAGTTCACAGCTCCATCAAAGAACATTGTCCATGAATCTTCATTTACACTCAAGATGCAATATCCAAAGAACGATCGTCATTATTTGAAGCTCCTGGATTCTCGCCCAATAGATCGGCAATTACTCGACTCCTTAACCGACTTTTGTGACATGAATTGCACATCAAATTCGAGATCAAAATTTGCCATTTAGCCAACTTACCCACCAAAGCTGGCCGGTTCAATAAATACTTGATAGGATCATTCTCGGCCACGAGGGAATGTCGGTAATGCGTGTGTCTTGTCTCAACCTATGCAATACCCACACTAATGCAGACAAGTCTTTTCCACATTAGAATATTTTAGCTCGACACAAAGGAATTTTTTTACTCAAGTAATAAATGGCTCTTTCTTTTTTATCGACGGGACTTTCCCGAGCCAACATCGTCTCCTAATGACTCACTATGAATGGTGAGGTAAAGAATCAAAGGATATCCGCGATGGCGGGACAAGAACGGGTGGATTCATCAAGTATTGTTTCAACTTGTCGAATGCTTTTCGACACTCATCATCCTGGGCTTGACTCATGCATTCTTCTTTAAGAAGAGCTTGAAGAATGGCTTGGCGGTTTCAGAAAGTTAGAAATGAATCGAGCAATGTAATTCAACCTCCCCAAAAGACTCCCGACTTCTTTCACCGTTGACGGAGGCCCCAACTCACATATGGCCTTAGCTTTAGCCGGTCGATCCGAATCCCGCTGCGCTTCACAATGAACCCAAGTAATTTACCGATGTTGCTCCAAACACGCATTTAGTGGGGTTTAGACGAAGCTTTGAACTCACGGAGTCGATCAAACAATTTCTTCAAGGTTTCGACGTGACTTTCCCGGAGTCGAGTCTTAGTGATCATATCATCAACATAGACCTCGATCTCTTGATGCATCATGTCATGAAATAGTGCTACCATAGCTCACAGGTGCTGCCCCGCATTCTTGAGTCCAAAGGGCATGACCTTATAGTGAAAGGTTCCCCACGAAAGTGATAAATGCAGTTTTCTCTGCCTTCCTCCTTCATCCTTATTTGATTGCATTCGGAAAAACCATCCATGAAGGAGAATAGTTCAAATCCAGCAAGTATTTATCTACAAGGACATCTATATGTGGCAACGGAAATCATCTTTCGGGCTAGCCTTGTTCAAATCTCGATAATCAACACAAACTCGAACCCGACCATCCTTCTTCATTACCGGCACGATGTTTGCTACCCATTCAGTGGTATTGCGAGACTTCAATGAATCCGACTTTAGAAGCTTCATCACCTCTTTCCTCTATCTTCTTCGAGAGCTCAGGGCTTAGTTCTCCGTAGCCTTTGCTTCTTAGGAGGCACGTCCGGAGTTAGTAGGCAAACAATGCTCCACGATTGACGGGTCTAACCTGCATGTCGACATAGGTCCATGCGAAGATGTCCTTATATTCCTTTAGTAACTGAACTAGGCGCTTAGCCTCGTCTTTGGGGAGATTCGCCCTATTTTCACCCTCCTGGCTTCTTCGGTGTCACTTAAATTAATAGTGACGGTCTGCTCTGAGGTGAGAACCTTGGCTTTTTCATGTTGTCTCAAACTTCTCGCACCTCAATGGAATCTTCAATGGAATCCGGGATCGAATCTTCTAGATTATCATTATCAACACTTGTTGCATTGGATTGGACCTTTTCACACATTTGCATGTTATATGATCGTCCCCGAAAACATGAAATAGAAAGGTCAAAAAGACAAAGTGGGTAAATCATATTTTATTTTATTTGTGAATTTTTTAAAACTCTTTTTGCAAAAGCATTTTTCAAACATTTTGACATGAGGAAGCATGATGAAGCCCGTGCCTCGCAGTCCTCTCTTGGATTTTGATTTTGTTTTATCGGCTGATATCATCACGGGCTGGTTCCTGTACCTCATCATGCCCTCAAAATAAAACTTGCAATTTCATTGAAATTCATCAATCAATTACAATTTATTGAATGGAAAATGCAATTCAAGTCCTAAGAAGAAAATGAAAAAATAAGAAGCGATAATAACTCCTAAAAAGCAATACAAAATTCCTAGAAATACAAAATTCCTGTCATAGGAATGTGCAAAAGTGATAAACGGGTTACTCTTTTGTGGGCGAGGGCCCGGGCTTCTTCCGTGAGGTTCCCCATCAATGGCTCCAATGGAGAGATCATCGAACAAACTTGAAATTCCTTCCAAGGTGTCATCGAGTTTTCCGTCCTTGAAGGCGCGGATCATCCATGCCATCCCATCCACTTGGAACTATATTCGGGAATCAAAGTAAAAGCCGGGAGGAGCCGAATACTTCACCATATAGTCGAACTTCCCACATGGCTGTCCGAGAGTATCCATTACTTCAGCTTCATGTTGCATCACAATTGGAGGACCGAGGAACGTCTCATGAATGTTTGGAGGTGGTAAATTTTGCCTCCCTCGCCCTTGCTCAGGTGGCGAGATTATGCCTTCCCCGTCTCGTCTTCCGAAACTTCTTCCACCTCTTCCATGGTACCCTAAACCGACAGACGGACCTCGAGGGGCTTCAATGGGGCTTTGAATACCCTCGACCATTTCTTCCCAAACCATTGCCGGACAAAACCATTTCCAACCATTACTCTTCCTACCATGAGGGCAGCATCCGAAACCTCGGAGTGGGTGGCGATGAGCCTCGAAGCGTGTATGGTAGACACTAACTCAAATGAGTGGTAACTTGATTCGAAGCTCGTAATCCGGCCTACATAGGGATAGCCGTCTCGTGATAAATATGGTGGTCTTGCTCACCATACACGGCATCAACTTCCTTTCGATCACAAATTTCACAACTTGATAGAGTTGAAGGGATTGAAGTGTATCCATGGACGACCTAGCAGAAAATTGAATGCGAGGGATATCCAAAGACCGGAAGGAATGTTGAAGACGACCGGCCCTATTTGCACGTCGAGATGGATTTCCGATTACCTCCTTTTCGTTCCATCAAAAGCTCTCACGAAGTCTTTGCAGCATGTACCTTGGACAGGTCTACCTTGAGGCGGTGAAGAGTGGCCAATGGACATATGTTTGGCGGACCCATTATCAATGAGCACTCGGGACACATGAGAAACCTTTGTGCTTGAGATATGTAGAGTGCTTTATTATGCCCCTACTCCTCGAGAGGGAATTCCTCATCGTAAAAGCAATCATGTCTCTTGAGAAGGACTGATCCCACAAAATCCTCCGCCTATCTCGCTTAAATCAAGCTTTCCGGTACATGAATTTCGCTTAGCACCTTCATCATCGACTTTGGTGCACGGGAGGTTTGGATGAGCTCGAGCAAAGAGATCCGGGCGAGCATCTTTCGCACTGATCGACGATATTATACTCACTTGCTTTAATCACAGCTTTAAATTCTTAGCCTCTTCGTCGGTGATAGGCTTTGCGGGTTGAGTATTATTTGGAGCATAAATTGATAAGTCCTTGTAACAAGGTCAACATCTAGGTCATAAGACCAGGCACCGCTTTTATTATTGACATACTCATGGCTGAGGTATTTCAATCACAACCCTTCACGCCTGCATCTTCTAGCGGCATATCTCGCAAGTGACGGATCTACTTCTTCCTTACCATTATCGAGAGCAAACTGCCTCCTCCTCCCAATCAATGATGATGTGGGAAATGCATGGAAACCACGCAGCATGGGTCAGCATACACGATGATGCCGTCATCCACCATTTTGGCAATTCTTCCTCATCAACAATAAAGGAACATCCTCTGATCAGATAATAACCAAATTTCTCACCGGCCCCTTGTAGGCATCTCGACACATTCACCTTCGAGTTCTTGATCCGTCTAACTTCAGGTTCTAGCAGATAGCATTCACCGTACCCTCATGCCCTAGCGGATTCTTCGGGACATTTGGCCGAGCAGCTTGAAATGAGAAGGACTCCTCAGGTCTGTGAGATTTTGGATCTTGTGCTTGAGGGTGAAACATTCGCGCCTGAATGCCCCATTCACCGTTATGGTAGTCACACTCACGGCTGTCATAACCGCGAATGCTTTCGCGATTGGGACGCTTTGCTCATTAGTAAGCAAACCTTCTCGGAGGATCGTCAAGACTTGGGATGGAGACCTGTGGAGAGGAGAAAATTGCCTTCTATTATTTGCTTGGGCAAATGATTGGCGCGCGGTTTGCGGTTGTCTTGGATTCATTTGATGGCTTGGCACGTTTGACATTTTCTTGGCTATAAGCCACATTCACATCCACGGCCATTTCCTTCTCCTTCTTGGCAGTGAATCTTTACTAGATGACCAAGAAAAACCATCCTTCTCTTTATCCCCATCTCAATTTGCTCTCCTAGGTGAATAAGCCGATTGAAGCTTTGACGCATGTAACGTTTGCCATTCTCAAACTGGAAACCTGGGAAGGTTTTCACGAACAACTTCATCAGCTCCTTGTTGGTAGGCTCAGAGTAATTTGAGCCGCCAAATTCCTCCATCTCACAAAGATATTCTTTTAAATGATTCGGCTCCTTTTCTTTTCCATCCGCTCCAGGTCTTCTCTAGAAGGTGCGATGTCCATGTTGAACTTGTATTGTTTGAGAATGCGCGCCTACTTCGCTCCAAGTGTCGAGCAAGTTCACATTTTTCATCACGTACCGCTTAATGCGGGTCCGGGCCAAACTCGCATGGAATGATTGATCATGAGGGCTGCTTTTTGACGTGCCGGGCCATGCGACGTGGTACATCTCCAAGAGATGAGATTTTGGGCAAGATGTGCCATCATACTTCTCAAACTCGGCATTTTGAACTTGCTCGGCATTTTGACCTCTCATAGACCGAGAGGTCGAACTGGGGAGGGACTTTGTGACTTCGCAAACATCCTATTTTCTCTTCCAAACTTTCGTAACACGCTCATCTTGATCCGTCTTGGGAACGCCCTTCATTGCTTGGCCTTTTCCAACAACGACCGGGTCATCCTCCACCGGGCATTTCATCGTCAATCGTTTGAACCTTGTTTGCTTGTCTCTGGATAACTATCAGAAGAGCAGGTGCAATTGTTGGATTAGCTTGGAGGAATTGGAGTTGATCCGTCACAAAGCTGTAAAGAGGCGAGTACTTGTTGGAGTTGAGTCTCCACAAAGTGGGAGACACGATCACGCATTTCGGTTTGTTCGGCCATTCTAGCTCTTAATCGCGTGATGATGGGCAAACGTGATGGATCCGTTATAACCTAATATAAGAAATGAACAAAAATAAGCATTCTCATATGAAAATACGTCGATCCATGGCAATATTCTAGAACTTTATTCATCAATGGAGCTTTTGACAAAACCTATCGAAATAGAAATTCAAACGTCCTAAACAAATGAACTAGGAAAAGTAAATGACTCAAACTTCCTAATCTAAAACTAAAAATAGCAAGATTGGATTCAAGCATTTCCATTTGGCTTGATCAATATACACTGACACCATTGGGCGCAATCGTTTATTCTCCTCCTCTTGAGCTTTTTCAGCAACTCTTTGAGGCGTTTATTCTCAGCCTTCCGATTGGTGATCTTCAACGGTGCTCCGGTATCTTTGGAAGCAGCTCTCAGAATCTTGTGCTTTGATATACTTAATCGAGGCATAGTACTTCATTTCCTGCCTTTCACCTCCGGCCATTTGAGTTTTTTTTGGATCACACATGTCCTACACGATTTGATGGTGAGAATGGAATTCATGGCCTCGCCCATCAACGAAGCTAACTTGAGCGGATCCGCTTGTAACGCCGGGGGAAGCTCTTGTACGACTTGATACTCGACGAAGTCACTCTAGTCTGATAGTACTCCAATGCTCCAGTTGAATCCTTAATAGAGGATTGGGCCCACTCTTCCACACGAGTCTCGCTACCCGAACTTCTGGAACCATTTACATGCCATAGGAAACCCTTGGGAGTTGGTTTTTCATGAAAGCTATCCACCTAGAATAATGGTAATCTGGCGCATAAGTGTTTTTGATTGTTCTCAAATCTCATAATGGGGTGATTAACATTACTAACATCATGTATAGTCATGGAACCACCAAATTCTTTTTATATGAGAAAGGAAAACCAGATTTTGTAAAAGTTCGAGAGGAATGGAGAGTCTTATCACCACCTCTTTTGAAACGAGTGAGAGAAAGAAAAGTTTCAGCTTAAAAACAAAGGTTTACAAAATTTTTCCTTCCAACACTTGCCTAACAAATTGAGCAATCAAAGGGTTAATAGCATTCTTGCAGTAAGGAAATACTATAAACCCAAAGAAAGCTAAGAGGAAAATCCTACGCATTTGAAATGAGGTGCCTTTTTTTCAAAACATTCTTTCAGAAAAGATAAAGGACATGCATTACGATGGGCCTTTAAAACTTTTCTTATGTCATCTTCTAATTCGTAAAATCAGATAAAGCCATAACATGATCTATTCCATAGGCGGACTAATCAATTCAGCTTTTAAGTGACTTCCCTATGGCGATGCTATATTCTTTTCCAAGGTGGGAGTGAGTTCATGCTACCGCCGAAGATGAAGGTAGAGGTTTCGGGCACTAACAAAGGGGCGACCGCTGGACAAGGCCGCCATGGATGTTGATACGCAGCTGGAAGCAATCGACCAATATGACTCCTATGAATTGACAAGCTATTCGGGATCTAACTTGTCCCACCAAGTGCTAAGTTCTTCCTTTTGAGGGAGAATGATCCGAATGTTCGGTGTCCCCATTGTATATTAATCAAAGTTCGGGACAATCCTAATGCCATGGACCAACAAAAATAATGTGACAAAGTAAGTAAATTGCAAAAAGCAAAAATTAGAGAACTTACTTCTTACCAATGATTGACAATCACATAGACATGCGCATGGTAAGTGGCTCAATTTCTACTTTATAAGGCTTATCAAGGTGAAGCCACAAGGATGATCAGATTAGCCACGGCTTGGTGGACTATGTCGTCCTCATGACCCGGCTTGGTCAAAGAGCCGACCCGGTCGCGAGCATGCGGACCGAAGTGGGTACTCTGACACCATGAGAGAAACTGGATTGAGATGGGCGACTCGTATCGCGAGAATGCGGTCGGAGTGGTATCCATCTCAACACCATCCTAAATGATCCCGTGCGGCCTGTGTCTAGCGGCAGTGTGTGTGTGTGCAAAGTGTAGCATTTATGCAAAGCATGCACATCAATTTAAATCAAACAAGCACTTCAAAAAAAAAAATGAAATAAACCATACATCCCTAATTCCATCCGCAAGGCAAAGGTTAGCAATCACTTCCTTATACCTCCCAACCGCAAAAACATTTAACACCTTAAACGCGGGGACATACTGGATCCTCACGCCAAAACAAAAACATTTTTCAAAAGAAAAGAAAATTGGCCTAAGTCCACTAAGAGTTTTAACTCAGCTTCCCAAATGTGAGTCGCCTAAGCTGTCGCGACCAAATTTTTCAGGCTGAACCACCTAGGGTTTGGCTAATGGATTGTTGCCTCAGATTTAACTCGGGCTCTCCCAAGCCCATACTCAATTCCGTGACTTAGGTTCTAATTCTTAATATGCAAATTGATTTTATTTAGGAGTCGCCACTAATCAGTTTATGGTAGGTCGAATAGACACCTAAGTAAAATAATGGGAGAATTACTTTACTCCTACGAACTGCAGACTAAGGGTACGTGGGACTTGATTACATTAGATTTCTCTAATGCCCTTTCGGTACCATTCTTTTTATTTTCAAAATGCCAAGTATTGAATTAATTTTAAATAAACTTCCTAACATGAGGTGATCATACATGTGCGCATACCACCAATTTAACACCAAGAAAGCAAAATGAATAAATGATGCAGAACTTACCTCAAAGCAACGAAAGCATCTCGCAATGTTATTAATTTAGAATTCACATCAGCAATCCTAAATATGATTTCTAATTAACACGCAATTTTTGTTTTTGTTTTCACTTAATTAATGAAAATCATGCACATGCAATGCATGCCACTAATTTAACATAAAATGATATGACATGTCAACATGACTTAGCTATATGACCTACAATATAACATAACTAAACATGTAGTCTATCCTAAGCATGAGATGATTTATTCTAAATAACATTTTTTGTATTTTTTATGAGATTCGAAATTAAAGAAATGCAACATTTAAATATGCAATCTAAATTAATCTAATGACTTACTCCTAATGACGGGCAATTTCTAAATTAAATGCACCTAACAAAATCACTAAATGACATGCATTGTATGAAACTAATTCTATATGACGTGCACATGATTTTTATTTTCCTAATAAGCATGCAATCTATTTAGAGAGAAATTATCTAAACCTATAATATGCAATCTTAGTATGCAATGACGCAAAAGAATGCCTTAATTCTACATGACATATGCATATGACATTTTTTTATTAAAAATGCACTATCCTAGAAATTGCAACTAATTTATCCTAAGACAAATTTTATGAAATTTCAAATGATCTAGCTAAATTAAGATTCTATCTAATTTAAATTAGGATTAAGTCAAGTATTAAATCCAATTTAAACTAAGACATTGTCTAAATCTAAATGCCATTTATCTTTTAAAAAGATGATCTAAATTTAAAATGAAGCATGCAATTTAATCTAATATGCAATAATGATTTTTATGGTTTTTTTAATTAATCTCGAAATTAAAACTAACACATAATTAACATGCAATTCAAATAAAAAACTAACATCCTAAATGGTTGCACTTTCTTTTTTGGATTTTTTAATTTAAAAATTCATAATAAGATTGCAATCCTAAATATGCAAGATGACAACAAGCCTAATCCTAATTAAGATTTTTTTTTTTTTTTTTAAAATAAGATTTGACTCAACCAACTTGACGACGACAAATCAAATAAAAGATAAGATTGATATCCAAAATTGGCGAACCATATCTCGCGCAGAGATCGGGTAGACCACTTTAATTTTAAATCGCGAATCAAATCTCGGGCTTGAGATTGGATTGTCGATTTTATATAAGGATTGCGAGTCGGATTTCGGGCGTAAAATCGGACTGTCAATCCCTAGCTTGATAGTGCTTGATAGACTATTTTATATTGGGATATCAATAATATATCAAGGAACAATTCCACTAAAACAGAATATTTAAAAATAAAATAAAAGAAAAGAAAACCACCTAATCAGATTTTCTTTTTCTTTTTCTGTTTCTTCTTTCAGTACACCGCTCGTGGATTTCAAGGGAGAGGATCGATCAATCCGGCGAAGATTCAAAGTTGAAGAAGGCGGAGCACGGGAATGGAACCGAGGGCAAGACTGCAACTGGATCGGCACCGGCAATGGCTTGAAGGCGGAGCAAAGATAGCGGGTCCGCCCGGCCGATGGGTCACGACGGAGGCGAGTGCCCGGCCGCAACGGGCGGTGCTCGCTTGGCTACAAGGAGAGACGGATGCGCGGCGTCGGATGGCGGAGGGTTGCGGGACGCGGCGGTGCAGCCGCCGCCGGGACTCGCCGGGCGTCGCGGTTTGCTCGCGGAGGAGGTGGCGGCGCGAGCGCTCGGACCGTCGTGGGTCGGGCAAGTAGCCGCAGCGACCACCGGCTAAGGCGTGGCTGCGTTGCCGCCGAGGCCGGGCGTTCGGACTGGGCTGCTGGCCGTCGTGGGCGCGAGCGCGAGCGAGAAGGCGGGTCGCGAGTTTGGCCGCAAATGCAGCGGAGGGCTGTTCGGTCGGCCAAGCTCGGATCGCGCAGCTTCGTGTCGTCGTTCGCGTAGCTGCAGGAGACAAGGCACGGGCGATGTCGCGGTGCTCTGCGTGGTGAACTCGCGGCGAGACGCAGCGGCGCGCTTGCTGCAGTGGACGGAGGTGGAGCGACGAGGCAGCAGCTGGTGCACGGCTACCGGCGAACGGCGGTGGCGTGAGAGAGCGAACTGAGCAGAGCAGCGTCGGGTGGTGCTCGGTGATGGCGAGCGAGAGACCGTTGGGTTGCGGGCTTCGGAGGTGCGGCGGAGGTGGGGTGTCCCGGGCTTGGTCGGGTGGAAGGCAAAACGAGCCGGCGAGCGTGAGGGAGACGATGAATAGTAAACGTCCCTCACCTCTCGCCTTTTACTTTTTACCTTTTCCCTCTCTCTCTCTCTCTCTCTCTCTCTCTCTCTCTCTCTCTTTTCTTTTCTGAATTTTTTTTTTCTAAAAGAAGCTCCCTTAAACCCCTCGCACACACGGCCTTTTATAGGGGAGGGAATTGGATTTTCAAATTCTTCATCGAATCAACCTTCACAAATCTTTTAACAAAATTCATCTCATATTGATAAGAATTCGAGATCAAGATGAATTTTTTCTAAATCCAAATCTTTTAAAGACAAATCGCAATATTTTTTACCCATCCGCCCTATCCAAAAGATTCATATCTCGGAAAAATATAAAATATTATATTCCCACAAGATAATTTTTAATTATTAAAAAGCACGGGCTTGGGCCAATTGTTTCGCTTCACGGGCTCCGATCCATCTAATTTGAATAGATCCGCCATGGTCCAATAAATGCAAAAATGCAAATAACAAAATAAATGCAACTTAAATCTATATGCTATGCAATTAATAAAATTAACCCCTAATTTCCTATGTAATAAATAAATAAACTAAATCGTCAAGATTTAGGTGTCAACAATGTGTAAGGCTGAAGTAAATTAAATTGTGACCAAAATTCAACATGGCCTTTTAATTTTATTTTATGACAATTGAGATTGATGAAGTTTTAACTATATGTTTACTTTGTGCCTATAATAACTAAAATAATATGGAATTTGCGGAGGGGTCTAGTTGCCCCCTCCTTACTTTGACACTGAGTGTGCCCAAACAAAGTTATGTGGTTTAGTGCATCCGCTTAGGGAACCAATTAATTTGATTTGCAAACATAGCGCATTTAAATTTACGTTGTGCAAGCATATATTTCATGGATGAATTTGAAAATTAAATCTATTTATGCCATTTAATTGTGGGTATATCTGAATAGTATGATTTGTGTCCAACATAACATAACTCATTGTAATAGTCACTGTAAAATTAATTTTTTTAAATGCTCAAATATTAGTTAATTTTATAGCTAAGTAACGAAGGAGTACATGCAAGTAAAGTACACAGGAGACCTTCTCCATTAGATTAGATTTTTTAGCCACGTCATATCCAGACTTCTCAGCGGGATTAAAGGCAACAAAAATGGTTAGGAGGGAAAACCGACGTCCGAATGATCGTTCAGGGATCGTGTGTTGTTTTTCGAGAAAATCTTGGGTAGGCCTCCACGTCACCGTGGGAATGGCCCACTTAATGGACAACAGATGGCGCCACGTGTCATCCGGGTCCCACCACTCCCTCCCCCTCCTCCCCCTCCTTCCTTCCTGTAATCTCTCTCCTCTGTGCTTGCGTTTCTTCTTTTTTTCCTTGTGGCCGCCATGGCCGTGGAGCTCGACCGCTCTGCTCTCTCTCTCTCTTCCTTTTTCTCAACAGTGCCATACTTGCCGTTCTTCTTTTCTTTTTTTTCCGAGGCTAGGCTTGTGGTAGCCATGGCAGGTCAAGTTACGATCACACAGACATGGCCGTTTTCTTGTGCGCGAGCTCGAGGTCAAAGCAGCCATGGTCGAGGTCGAGGTCGACCTGCAGTCTCGCATTTGCTATGGCTGTGGAGCTGAGGCTTGAACCTAAAGCTCGAGGTCAAAGTAGCCATGGTCACTTGAGAACAAGCTCGCGACAATTGCCGTAGCTCAAGGTCGCGACCAAGATCACTCGAGCTCGAGCTCCATCGCCATGGCGCCCACAAGAATAAAAGAAGAAACGCAAGCGCAGTGGAGAGAGGAGGAGATAGATCACAGCAGGGAGATAGTGGTGGGACCCGGAGGACACGTGGCGCCACGCGTCGTCCATTAAATGGGCTGTCCCCACGACGTGCAGGCCAACCTGAGATTTTCTCGTAAAACAACACATGCTACCTTCTTTAGAAAACCCCGTATCAAATTAGTGGCATTTTCTTTTTATTTATTTTCAAGAACACGTGATACTCAAACGTTTGACTTGTCAACCGCTGGATAGTCCACCGCGCCGAAAATTAAAGCAATTAATACAATTAAGTTTGTTAGACAACTCTAATTAGTTTTGACTTAAAAGATTTAATTAATCTAGAAATTGACTAATAATACGTAAGAAAAAGGTTGGGGTTAATTCATTTAGTAGAAAAATAATTTATGATAATTAAAATTTTATCTATCAATCATGTGGTGATTCTATGTTTGGAAAGAAATTATAAATATGCAGTGATTTTCAAACAACGATTTTTTTTTTCGTTTTTAACACTTAAAATGAGTTCTTTAAGTTCCTAACACTAATTTCTCAACATTGTCGAATAGGCCAAGATGCGCATAATCAATACATTGATGTAAATAGAATAAGGCTCTAGCTCTACATGAGTGGTCAACAAGGCCTCCAATTCAAATTACTTTGAACTGAGACGTAATACATCGAGCATTTATCCATGCAACTCTATTTTTTTGTTGTTGTTGTCATTTACCCATAAAAAATATAAACATATTGTTGATTGGCTAAAAGGCAAGGAATGCATAAACGTTAACGCATTGGCTCTTTGCAAATGCATTTTATGGACTACCATCGATCGCATGTCATGGATTTGAGGCATTCATGTGTTTTGTTCCATTATTCGTTCATTGCGATGTGACTGGATTATGCTTACACCTCAAATTTTGTCAAGAACGAGGAACAACTTACAAAAATCATTGTATTGAGGTTTCCTAGAGATGTATATTTTTAAAAGTAGCAATGCATCTTTATGAGTATCTACAACGACAAATATATATATATAATCCGCCATAAGTTTAAAGTGTGTTTGAACTGGCTTTACTTATTATTAATTTTTTTTAGTCTGGTAGCACCTGCACTTTGACTGTTTTTAGTCTTAAGCATATGAAGCTTTCGTAATACATAAATGTCAACACATGGATTCACTGGATCTTTCTTATTGTCTCTTTCCACATCTTTTTCATTATGGATCATATATGAGTGCCTAGCAATGGGTCTTCTTGCTTAGTAGACAGTTCATCATTTTTCTTCCTTTCCTTTTAATTACCTAATGAAGAGCTAGTGTTGATTTTCTATTGAAATTGTTGCAGCTCTTTCAATATACGCAGAAACATGAGAATATTAGTGCTGCAAGTTATAGCAGTTATATAAAGTTCTCAAGGACAAGCCGCAACCTTTTGAATGCACTAGAAGTCTTCTGGACGCCTCAATGTGAATCAATGTCTTTATTAAGTAATGCTGTTCTTAGTTGCCTCGTTAGAAATGGTAAGTTCGGCATCGGCATGAAATATTTTCAACAAATGAAGCAAGATAGGTTGAAACTAGATATTGTTACAAATAGTTCGGCACGGCTCTTGCCTCATATTGGTTAACTTTCTTTAAGTAATCAAATTAGCAATTTGTGTAAAATGGATTTATGACCAATAGAGAGCTAAATTTAATGTGATATCTATTGTCAAATTACATTGGACCTTTCAATACGTGAACTTTAGAAATTTGTGTGAAAAGATATGTTATATACATTGTAGCCTTGTAGGCCTATTCTCGACTACCTAAGCTTTTGGGAACGATTATTTAATATGGTAGGGCACAAGATAAGTGTTCATATGTAAAAATGACTGAACTAAAAATATTTTCATATCCTACAAAAGTATTTTCTGGTTTTACAACATCAAATTAATCCACAATTCCCTGCTTTCCGAACAATTAGACTCTGCCATTACTTTTTCTCGTCCAAAGAGATAAGCTCATCAGTTAAGTTTTTTTTTTTTTTTTTTTTTGACGCCATCAGTTAAGTTCATAAGTATAGAATTAAGTTGTGTAATCATTTGGGCCCAAATCGTTTGGACCATTTGAACAAACCGAGATTTTAGATTCCATGTGCGGCATTGTTCCAATGACAACCGTCCATTTCAAATGACGGTTACTGCTCATGAGAAGATAACGGTTTTTACTCCTCTGCCCTCCAAAACCAGCCTTTGCCTTACGCTGCTAATGTTGTAATCGAGAGTGAGAGAGACAGAGACAGAGAGCAAGAATGGTGGGTGGAGGATTTGTAGAAGGCGGGCAGCTGAGAAGGGCGCATCTTTACGAGTACAGGATCACTGGGTATTTCGTATTTGCCTGCATTATTATGCCCATGGTGGATCGTTTTTTGGGTACGATCTGGGCGTTTCGGGTGAGTCTTTTTGTCTTTCGTCTCGCCTTTTGCTTGGATTTTGAATGCGTCTGCTGTGGTGTTTCGTGAATTGCGCTTTATCCGGGGAAGATAGCTTTTTTTGGTGTTTGTGGAAGATAAATGCGGAATCTTGATTGAAGGTTCATGCAAAGGGGTTGCTTTTTGTCCCGGAAGTAGTTGTGAATATGCATGGAAGGGGAGAGATTGAGAGTACTAATTTCACTGGGTGTTCATGTCAGCCAAGGCGTTCGGTCGTGTCTTTGGTATTAATCTGGATTTTTGACGTATGCATTTCATCATTCTTGAAGATGAGGCCAACACCAAAGCCGTGTTGTACGGCCTCCGCCAGAGAGAAATGGTGGAAAGCTGTCGGTGGTGGACTGTGAGGTCAAGCCCCAAGTGCCTGGACTATCCCGAGCTGGATGATTCTGGCTGAACAGGCGGAGCTGGCGAAGTTGGGGATGATCCGGGTTACGAGGACATGCCTCGTGGAGGAATTTGCAGTGGCATATCTTAGAGGGGTTTTGGATGGCAAGAGGGGGAAGGGGTGGGAAAGAATGCCAAGGAGGATGTTCTGTTAGATGCAAGGCTTTTACGCTTCCATCTTGCAAATTCTGCCCCCTTTTTTTTATCTGGTCTTTTCGTTTTGTTAACAAATAATAGTTCAAATCCTTAGAATCTTTCCTACGGAAGCTCAAACTTTTGCCAAAAACTCGAGGCATGTTTATTGCTTTTTTTACCACCATTTGCTTTTTATAGCATGTAAAGGCTTCACTTAAGTGGTTTTCTGAGGGATATCCATGATAAGTCGATTTATAGACACAGAAAGTTAAATGTATTCATTTTATCATGATATCATGTATAATTCTTGTTACCATTAACTCTCGTTTGGCTCGTCTTTAAATGAAGAAGAAAACGCTTCACGCTAATAAATGAAGTTGTCAAAAAATATTTGTCTTTCTATGACTTTTCTTTTCTTAAGAAACATGCATCCGTGGATTTCTAGTTTAACACTAAATGGACTTTACAGACCACCGTAATGACTGGACAATGTTCTTGATAGTCTCGTTTATTACTTTTATTGCTTGAATTAACGATATAGCTTGCATATTGTCGAATTGTGTTTATGCCACCAAAGTTGTCCTTAGGCAATTATCAAGCCGAGCTATGACTCTTTTTCACGTAAGAGGATCTTTGCCACGAACGAACTCTTCCAGATGAGGATGTTAGCGCTCATGACAAAGTTGGAGAGGATGGCCTTCCGATGCATCTTGCTTGATTCTACGGAGCGAAAGAGTACTCGTTAAGGCTATTATGGTCCGTGTCAGAGCATAGCCAGCATGATCTACTCTGAGATGTCGTTCAATTGTTTTGAGGCAAAGATTATTTCAACCAGATATTAACTGATTGCGATAATGTTGGCCGGTACAACATTCGCAATCGCAATTCCGATTTTAATTTTGTTGTCTTTGGGTAAAAAAAAAATCACTTACATTGGTTTGCAGTCATCCTTATAGGATGTTTCATCCTTATGTTAATTATTTTTGGTCACATCTACGTCCATGATGATGATGAAATTGTACACAAAATGACAAAGGCTACAAAGGCTATTTCCTCCTTGGTTCAAATATAAAAGTGATTTCACCGCACAAGAATCATATTATATGTTTTCTTCAGAAAAATTGCAGCTTTACAGAAAATTGCAGATCAATACATGCCACATGTTATGTTTGACGAACGTCAAAGAGCTAAATGCGCACACACTTGACAAGAAATTCAAAATCGTTGAATGATACCTCAAACCATTGAATGGTAGCGATTGTAATAATCACTGAGAGTCATCAACCAAATCAAGAGTTAACTATTTAGGAGGTGAACTCAAATGCAAGAGGTCAATGACGTCAAAAGGATATTTTAATAAATAAAGGAACTCCTATACCCGTACACGGGAACTTTAAGAGTCAAGCTCTAGAACAGAATGTTGTCCCTCCACTTCCATAAAGAACTCAAAAGCATATAAATGTTGCCCACGACACCCATGATATATCTTCCAAGTAGATCCTAGCCTATTAGTTCTATGCTTACGCAAGGTATATACTACACAATTTTACGTTCACCCATCGCGCCTGAAAATGTCCAAATGAACGGAACAAGTAAAAAAGATGTCACATCGGATAGTAAATAGAGATGTTGGCGTTTCCTTTGCATTCTCTTTCCTCACGAGTCCCTCCTCCTACTAAGATTCCACTATTTTCTTGACATAGAGACACACACGTCCGCACAAAGCATTATCAAATGGCTAATTCCCTTCTCTACCAAAAAATATTTTAATTGAGTGAACCATTTTGGAATTTATCTCCGAGTCTCATACCAAACAGAAGCACCACTACAAGCAAATCTCAAGTTCATTGCATAGTACACATGTTAGTAATGTGAAGAGGGTTATTCTTTTGTTTCTTTTCTTGATCAACCTAATGCAATTTGTCCGAATCTTTTCCTCTCATCGAGAGCTAAGAGAAACATAGATCAATCTACACGCTCGCTCCTTTTTCATTGACTCCCAATTATACCAGCATGGTATCGACGGATGTGTGCCTTTTCCCAAGAAATAACCGCAGTGAAATGTGAATCAAAATGAACAAACAAAGCACCCAAATTTTCAAAAGCGTGATGAAAACCAAACCTTTAGCGAATGTCCACTCTATTCTAAATCCAGTAATCACTATAACCGTGTCACGCCTTAGTTAATTCGCCAAATATGACAAGAAATTTTTGTACACTGTTTTTCCAGTAAAACAGTGCACAAATATTGGTTAACACTGGAAAAGATGAGAATGATAAACACAAGAA